>NW_009199973.1:0-44851 GCF_000690835.1 Fulmarus glacialis | reverse complement strand
CCCAGTGCAGAGCGGCACCGTCAGCCCCTTTCCAGCCGCCGCGCTGGAGCTGAGCGCTCAGGCAGACTCACCTGCTGGGATCCTGGCAGCTAACGTGCCTCTGAAATGGCCGGCGAGGGATGGATGCTGTCAAGTAAAAAACGGAGTGAAATGTTTGGCTGATGGCATTAAACTGCGAATCCCACCCGTCTGCGGCGCGAGATGTGGCATCACACGACCGTCAGCCCCTTTCCAGCCGCCGCGCTGGAGCTGAGCGCTCAGGCAGACTCACCTGCTGGGATCCTGGCAGCTAACGTGCCTCTGAAATGGCCGGCGAGGGATGGATGCTGTCAAGTAAAAAACGGAGTGAAATGTTTGGCTGATGGCATTAAACTGCGAATCCCACCCGTCTGCGGCGCGAGATGTGGCATCACACGCTCCCACCCGCCGCCGCTCCCCATCTCCCACTGCTGCCCGCCAAGCCCACCCCGCTCGGAAATTGAAGTGGGGAAATCAAAGTCCTTCTCCCCCCGCTCCTGCTGTGCCTCTCAGCCACTGACATTAACACCGAAATGGCTGACATTAGCTTTGAATGGATTTTAATAACCCCCTTGTGAGCCTGAATTACCCGCACAGCGTGAGGTCCGGTGTGCACTTAGAGACCTGGCGATGAGAAGGGCATCGGGGGCTGGATTGGCCGCCCAGGCTGTGGACACAGGGCCAGCCCCACTCGAGGAGCTGTGGTGGCTTCTGCTGATGCAGCCCCTGGCACGGGATCCTGGCCGCTGCCTGGCTCCCGGAGAGCCGCTGCTCCGGCACCTGCTGCCAAGGGTCTTGCCACCCGCGGGTCTGCAAGGGGCTTGTGAGCTTCCCAACACTGGGGATGCTGGTCCAAGTGGCCATCCATGGGATGTTTTCCACTCCAGGGCAGGGTATGGGCTGCTGCGGGGCGGTGGGAATCACCAGCCCCTACCAGCACATGGCATAAAATAGCAGCCTTGGTTTAGCAGAGCCCTGTGGATGGGATGCTAAATGAGATCATGCCTGGCCCAGCTGAGACTCCGGACTAGTGTATGAAAATCTAGCAAGAAGATTAAAAGGTGTTCCCAGGCAGAAGAGGGTATTTATTTCTTTCTTTGCAGCTGAGATGCGCGTGGCGTGGGAGTCACAGGGCTGGTGACCTCCCCTGAGAACCTGCACGTGGGCAGTGCCATGTCCCCGCGGGGGCTGATCATGGGGACAAGGCACTGACCAGAAAAGCTCCTTCTGAGGCCTGGGCGGACACGTCCGATTTCCCCTTCCGTGCCGGGGAAGGGCATCCTGCCCGGGCTGCCGGCTTGGCATCTTCACTGCCAGCCCTGCAGCTCCTCCACAAAGGGAAAAAACCCCACATTTTCCTCCTCTTTTACAAGGGGAAAAGCTAAGAAAGATTGTCAGGTGGTTCTCACATCTTCTGTGAGATGGAGGGCCTTCTGGAAGACGAAGGGCCTGGAAACATGCTCTGAAGTCACTTTTCCTCAACCAAAGGTCCCAAGATCTGTCCGAGTGATGCAGCCTCCTTGGCTGGTCACAAAATCTCAGCACCGTTTGGGTGAAGAGTGATCTTTCACCCGTTGGGTGAAGTGCCATCGAAATCCACATGTATTTCCAGTATGGAAACAGGAATATCCACTGGCTCACAGCTGGGGTTGGCCAGCACATTCTCCAAGTCAGGCTCAACAGGGGCTGTGAAATCATCAGGTACTTTAAAGAACTGAGGACTGAAAACAACCCTTTAAAAAAAGTCTGTGATAATGATTGAATTCTATTTAAGAGGCTCATTCATACTAAGTAAATGCAAATAGTTTACAGGGAAAATATTTTCCATTAAGCTCATTTCTACATAAAATGCTAACAGATTGAGATTATGACTCTAATGATTATTTTTATTGCTGGTTTGCATTTAAATGGCATAAACTTCCCCCTACTGTTCTCTCTTTGGGTTAAATCAATAAAACCTATTAAGAAGGTTCGTCTTCCTCTAAGATTCCTCCCTCTCTTCTTTCTGTCTCATCTCCACTGGTGCCCTTTTTATCCACCCACCACCAGAGATTTTTCAGAACTGCTTCCACAATATTGGTGCCGAGGATTTGAAAATCCCCTTTGGCAGAGCAGAGTGAATCCGGTCTTTGCCGAGATGGGGGACTACAGAGCGATTCAAGTGCTTCTTCCTTTCCTCAGCTTGGGCCATATTGCAAGGAGGTGCGGTTGGAGTCAGCTCTTCTCTCCTCTTAGCCTCTCCCCTCCTGTTTTAACGGAGAAGCTATACCTATCCATATACCTATACCTCTTCAGCTCTTGTAATGCTCCTTCAAACAGTGGCTGTGGCTCACCGAGCAGGCGCTGGGTTTCTGTTTGGAGAGGAGTTATCGTGGTATATACATACTGAAAGCCATTAAGATGCTGACCTTTAAATTGGGCTTCTTCCTGCTCATGTAGGGAGGAGGTGGGTTGAATGCCCAAATCTTATTCATTTTAATGACAAATCCCTCACATGGAGGCTTTGAAATGCTCGGCTTCAAGGCAATTCGCCTCCCTCTGCTGCAGCTTGGCTTTACTGTGCAGGGGATGTCTCTGCTTCCTCCGCACAGTGACAGACCCTATAGATTTGCTCCATAACTACTGTGCCCAGGTACCATGGTGTATGGATTTATGAGCTTAGGGCAGTGCTAGCACAGGGATCTCCATGCTCCTTAACTAGTATCGCTGACCTTTCTTTCCTCCATTACTCTCAGCATCACTTTTTTCTAGCTTAATTTGCATAGGTTTCATGTTATCCATGTTTTTGCTTTATCCCTGTTATCCCATTACCCTGGATAATCAAAGCTGGCTGTAATAGAAACAGCAGAAACAATTTGCCCTATTACAAGATATTCCCTCTACTAAGTCTGGGAATACCTGCAGTTCCGTGGTAATGCTAATTAACTGTGCATACATATAGAAAGCAAAGCAAAAGGCACCAGGATCCTTTGGGATCGTGGGGATTAAAGAAAGATAAGATATTATTCTCCTCTTTCTCTGTGCTTCACTGTCCCTACCTCAATGGAAATAGCTTTGCATTTATAGAATAAAATGTAATACATGGTGGGGGGAGTCACTGACTCTGCAGAAAGGTGGAGTTGGAAGGAGCAGATTTCCCTGCTAGCAAACTCACTATGAAAGTAATGATCCTCCCTGATGTCTTGCTCCTTGTCCCTGTTCCCAGAAGGGGGGGGTAGGATGGGGCAGTCTTTACCCCGTGCTGGTCCCCAGGCCTCAGAGCCTGGTGGTGCTGAGTAGGGTTGTACATAGGCACTGATTCCTCGGAGCTGCAGGTATCCCCCAGAGCTGGGCTCCAGCATCATACGGCTGGAAAAGCTCCCGTCCAACCTCAAGGGCTGGTTGAAATAGTGGCTGTAAATGTGAATGCCCGTTGCAATGGAGGGTACCTGCTGTTGGCTTTGCATCCATCAGGATGCTCCTGTATCCTTCCCACATCTTGGGCAGCTGACACAGTGGCAGTTTCAGAGCAGGCCAAAGTCCTGGGGAAAATAAGGAAGACGGTAATGAGAGAAGGAAAATCATCAGGAGAGGGGAGATGCAGTGGCAGGACGGGTTGTTGGTACTGTCTCAGCCACCTCTCTTCATTTTGCGCTGCATAGTGTCGCGGGCTCAGGCTCACCACAGCCCATCCGTGAGGATATGCGGGGCAACCTCCCACCATTTGCATGCAACATCCTCTAAAAGTCTCGCACGAGGCTTTTTCCTGAGTGTCAGCCAAACGAAGAATGACTTACGCAGCCAGGCATGCGTAGAGGACTGTCAGAGCTCTCCATGCAGGAGAAATCCCACTCAAGTCCACCCACAAGCTCCTCACCAAGCTCCCGAACTCCTCTGCCAGCAGCGTGGACAGACACCCTCAACACACCCTAATGGAGCATCTGGGACTGGCCCTGGAGCCACGAGCACAGACACTCCATGTCCCTGGGTCTGGACCCCGTGCTACTGCCACCCCCCCTAGGATGAAAGCTCCAGGAGGGTGGTTAGACAGCCCTAGCTCTCCCCCCGCCCCCGAAATTGTGAGGAAGCTGTTATTTATCTGCGCTCTGATAATCACTGTACCTTTGATGCAATACTCATGTTTGGGATTTTACCACGTCTCTCATCCTCCAGGTCTGTCAAGGAGCTTTACGCAGCCATGACTCAGAAAGAGGCGTCAGTGGAGAGAGTCTGTAGATACAACCAGCAGCTGTCATGTGGAGGGTATAAATAATGTATACGCACATATACGCATGTATATGCATGACCCATGAGCTCAGGACCTTCCTTTCCTGAATAGTATCAACTCCTTTAAAGGATCCCTGGATCATGCCATGGCTCTGGCCATGCCAGAGGGCTCAGATACACAGGCACCCCCCGTATCTGTCCCGGGTATATGGAGAAGGGCAATAAAATGACTGATGAGGGTGAGGGCTCAGTGCTGCTGGTCCCTCCTTGCCTTCTTGGAGCAACGTAGTAACTCCTTCCTTGTTGCTGAAACCTTCACTGCTTATTGCTCGCCATCACTTCTGTGTATAGTTTTAAGACTATAGGTACCCAAGTGCCTTGCTCTGCTCACAAGCCTTATGGTCAGTAAGATGCTTTGAAACTGCGCCCATGCTATTCATCCTTTAGAGCAACCCAGGTGCAGGTTGTTGGTACAGGGAGCTGAAAGGGCTTTTAAGGTGCTTGGGTGCTAGCCAAAGAGATTTGCTGGTGCATTCAGGGCCCAACCGGCTGCAGACTGAGGGGCTGAACGGAGCCATGCTGCGCCTTGTGCTGCAAAGATGCAGGTGCATCATCCCAGCAGAGAGCTCAGTCCTGAAATAGCTGAACCTCAGCAGAAGAAGTGGGGAGACTTAGATTTGAGTCTGGCTGATGTCAGCCCCTACAGCAAGCCTTTTGTCTTATTGCCAGTCGTCCGAAACATTTTGGTTCTGATCAGGCAGCGTAAGCTTTAATTGTAAGAGTGGGTTTAAAAATGAAAATATAACATGAGTTTGACTCGTAGGAAGGTATGCTTGGGATGGGAGATGGGACAGTGTATCACTATGGGCAGCTGGGAATTTCTTGTTGGTTTTACATAGCTGAGGCAAAAGTAAACTTCCTATTAAATTCCCTGAGTGAGTTTATAATGATTTGACCCTTAAAATTAAAGATCTGGAGCTAAGCAGCTGGGCTACCGACTGCAGCACAGCCTGCGCCGGTAGAGTTCAAGCAGCACGCTGAAATAGCCAGCAGCTTTCGACAGCAACTGCACTCAGCGCTCTTCTGTCTCTTCATCTCCTGACATCATCTGGGGGAAAAAAAGGCAAAGGTTGAATTCACGGGCTTTGTTTCTCCGCAGTTCAAAGGAAATAACAGCCTGGATTTTAATTGGCACTGAGTTCTCCGACTGGTACCCGGGACAGTCCTGAAGACTGACACCCAGCCAGGCAAGCAGAGCAGCCAAGGGGGGAAGGCTGTTTGAAGCGATGGGTGCCTGCCACCCATCTGCAGGTACTCAGAGGTCTCCTCGCCAGCGTAGCACTGATCCAGGGGCAGAGGAGCGTTGCTTCATTTCTGATCATTAATGCAACGGTCTCTTCTCTGCTTTCCTTCCACTGATCTCTGTGCACAATCCCGGGGAAGCCACATATTGAGTGGTTTGTGCTGGAGATCACAGCGCAGAGATAATGAAGCTGTTTTCTTACCTTTTGCGTTTCCTGACGGTGTGGCTCAGCCTGGTCTCACGCCTCTGCCCAGCGCCGGGTCCGGAGCCCGCAGGAGACGGCGAGAGGCAGATGCTCTGCAAGCTGCTGGCAGCGTGGGCCGCATGCCCCTATGGAGAGAAGCAGGAGTGTGATCACCCTCAGCTTAACCCCAACACCTTGGCCAAATGGAAGTCATCAGTGGTGACGTGCAAACCTGCTCCGGTCTGTGGAGTGCAGGAAGCTCTTGGGATGGAGGGGGTGTCAGCTGGGGCTGCGAGCTCCTCTGGCAGCCGACGGGTGGGCTTTGCTAGGGGAGCTCTGGGAGATCAGATCGCAGCCGGTGACAGTTCCCACCCTCCGACAAGGGTCATGGGGAAAGTGTGGCACTGTGCAGCGATGCATGAAGCACAGGCTTATTTCAAGCACAGGCAGGGTGGGGAGCAGAGTAACCCACTTCGATGGCTACAGTCACCTTTCATCCCAGTGAGGCTTGGGGCTTTCAAATCCCTTCTTGAGATCGGACAACAGCAACTTTCCCGGCACCCTTCTCCTTTGCCCGGGGAGCAGGAAGGCTCTCTGGACAGCAGCCCAGCTGATGATTTCATTAATGCTTAGAATGGGGTCCCACCTGCTCCTCTCTGCAGGTTCAGCATCGTTCCCGCCTTTCAAGTCACCTGCTTTCCTTGACCTCGCCTCTCCTTCCTGGGCTGGCTCATGGCTTTGCATCCTGCAGGCTTCCTTGTCCCTCCATCTTTCCTGCTCATGTATGATTTAACCCCAGGAAAGCAGTTTTACACATGCCCTCTGCTCTGTGCTCGTCGTGCTCCATGCAAATACCTGCTTTGCCCCAGGAGCCTTTATCATTGCCACCAGCACAGTCTCAATAAGTCCTGGGCAAGACAAAAGCTTCAGCAAAGCCTTGTCAGCCTGCCTGTCCCAAGCCAAGCTGTAGCTATCAGTCCCAAAAGCCCAGTGGGGTGGATATAGTTATGGCTCGGAAGCTTTATATTTACCACGACCTTTCTGACATTACAGTAAATGCATTTCAGAGTCCAAGAAGTGTAAAAATAAACTGCAAGAAAATCAAGACAGCTAATTAGCCAAAGGTTACTGCTGGGTTCCATGACTGTCAGCCCTTTTGAAGTTCTCCTTCACACAGGCAGATGTGTGTGCAGTGCTGCTGCTCCTTTGAATAAATGTCTCGGTTTCCAGAGTGGGTTCATAGCTGGATGTGACTAAACGCGTGTGAGGCCTGTCACAGCCAGCCTGGGCAGGATGCTCACGTCCTTTAACCTCGCACTTCTCCAGCGCTGAAGAGCATCTCGTCTCATGGAGTGGCTGATCAGCGTTGTGCTACCTCCCAGCGCCTCGCGAGTTGGGAGCTGGGAAGAGGCTAGAGCTGCCTTTCTGTGCAGTCAACCCTCTGTCTTGGAGATGCACCTTCCCCTCTGGTGTTCCTGCCCTCTGCGCTGTGGTCACAGCAAAGAAAATTGCTGGTCCGCCAGCTCCGGCTGGGCTGAGGGCTGCACCGGTCATCCAGGGTTTGGACGGTGCCATTGGGGTGCTGCTCCTAGAGCACATCCCCCAGAACATCATAGTCTCACCTCACATGTCCATCATTCCTCAGTATTCGATATTTTCCTGAGGATAGGCATTTTGTGTGGAGTCACAGATACACCAGACACCATGAGAGGAAGGGGTGAGGGGGTCCTAGCTGAGCTGAGGGCTGAGACAGGGGTATGGTTGCCATGCCAAGAGAGGCTGAGCAGGTCATGATGGAGGCCTGGGTGGACTACATCATGGTACTGTGTCCAGAGGGATGTTTTGTTCATAATTGGGAAGGAGAGCCCTGGAGCAGCAAAGGACCCCTGAGACTTTGAGCCTTGTCCCTCCAGCCCAGCCATCCCCCAGCCCTGAGCTGTGGGAGCTTTCTCTTCCCATGCTTTGAACTTCTCTGCACAGGGACTGGGGAAACTTTGGGCACAGCGACCTTATAGGTAACACCAGCATCATTCATGCTGCCCTCTCCCTTCTCCTTTTGGGTTTTCCTCCTTCCCTTGTTCTGCTTATTTGGAGCTCCAATTCCCCATGGCAAACCCTCTTGCAGCTCCGTCTTCCCTCTCTGCAGGACTCTCCTCTTTCCCCCTTTCCTCCTGCTGCTTCACTCCCTCCTGCTTGCGGCTCGTGCCGAGCGTCATCTGTTTGCTCGGCATCGCTCCTCCTGGAACGTTAATTTGCTGCTCCTTTCCTTACAGGCATTACACCACGAGTTGAGGCTTTGTGTGCATGTGTGTGTGTGATTCAATTAAACAAAACACAATAAAATCAAGGAAAACAGAGAGAGACACAGACAGACAGCAATTCCCCACTCTCCAAGGGCTAAGCCTGTTTGTCTGTGAGCTCAGCCCCAGCACAGCTTGCTCGTGTCGCCACGTGGGTTTACTTGTAGCAACCCTCTGGATCTCGTGCTTGGGGTTTCCATCCCTCTGCCGGGACCCTGGGACAGCAGCTACTTCTGCTCCGCTGTCAGGAACCGGGGCTGCCCTCGAGATCCTCCAAGCCTCCCCCTTCCCTCCTCTAACCCAGCAATTTCCCTGCTCCCTGTCCTGCCCTACCCACGTCCCTTGTCACCCTCCTGGTAGCAGATTTCCCCCCTGCTAGAACAAAGCTTTCTCCCAAACACATTTTCCTTGGAGTGCAACCTGAAAAATAGTAGCCATGCCATGGTGGGGTTCGTTTCCTTGGCTGCTGGTGGGCTTCCCCCCCGCGGCCCCGTGCCCCTCTCTGCCATGCCCTTCTCCCTCCTGCCGCCCTGCCTCATTTTCTTTTCCCTTTCCCCCTCTAATCCATTCGTACTGCGAACGTACGCTTTCTTAGCATCCTTTGCTCCCAGTCGTCTCCCCGGCAGGTTTCTCGCCTCTCCCTGTGTGCGCGGGTGTGGGTGTCTCTCTCCTGGAGACTGTTTCTGCTCGCTCATCCCCGGCTGGCTCCCTGGCTCTGCAAATTTATTCTGTGAATCCAGCCTCTTTCCCGGGGTGAGCTGCTGGGCTGTAAATAAAGTGGGTCAGTGCAAGTGGAAGGAGGTGGTCCTGGGAAGGGCAGAGGGAGAGCAGGCATGAGAGGCCACCAATGCCAGATTACGGGGCGGGTGGGAGAGGAGAAGGCGAGGGCAATGTTCTTAAAAAGTGAAGATTTCAAGGGTTTTTAAAATGCACATGAAATGTGATTAATGAAATCCTGGCACTCAATACCCTCTTCTTAGCAAAAAATACTGACAGCAGAAGTGACCCCCCACCCCCTTCCCGACAGCAGCCCCACCGCGCAGAGCCCTCCCAGGGATGTGAAAGGTTGCGCTGTGCCATCTCCGTTGACTTTAATGTCCCTCTGAAATCTTGGAAGGGGCCTTGGGCCGCCGAAAGGGAAACATCCTAGAGGAAGGCAGAGCCTGATTAATGCGTCGGGGCTTGTGCCTGTTCAACGGGGCAATTGCCTCTTGCCCAGATGCCCACCAGCCACCCTTGGGGTGGGATCCAGAAATGTTGTAGAGAGACACTCCATGCTTTGAGCCTCTGTGTCCTCAGTCCCTGCCATGTCAGAGCTCCTTCTTTCACATTTGGAAGGCTCCTTCTAGTACCAAGGGGCTCTCCTTATCTCTGGTTGATCCGATGCTTTTTTAAACAGCAGGAGGAGGTGCTGTTTCCGTCCCTGACTCCTGTCTCTGGTGACTGCATGCCCAGCAGAGGCAGGACGGATGTAGTATCATACCCCACCTTAGTCTTGGCTCCTGGCTTTCACAGGCTGAGACTGTCCTGTCACTTAGTCAGTGTGGACCTTCTTGTTGAGAGAAGTTAAAAGATGAGCTCAGCTTTCCTAGTGTGCAAACCCAGGCCTGCAGAAAGGAAGGTGAGGAGCTGCCTTGTGGAGCAGAGAACCGAGGGACCATCTGCTTTCCTCCTGGGCTTGACCAACGCCTGCACATGGGGACCCATGTTCCCCACACTTTTGTCCTCATGGACCACATGTGTCCAGAGCACAGGAGTAAATTTTAGCTGACTATTGTTCTGCAGAATTTCCTGTGCATGCAGCCAATGCACCTGGAGCCATTCCCAGATGTCTCTCCTCATTAATGCCCCCTTAGCAATTTTCTGAGGACCAGCCTCCATCTCCAGCATTAAAAACAGTCCTTTCCTCTTTGATTTATGGATATTAATCCATGCCAGCAGGCAAGAGGCATGACATGTCTACATAATATATTCATTATTAAATTGTTTTTGTTCCTTTCCTTTCTCCTCCACCTCCAAGGCTGCACCTTTCTTATCTCTCTGTAACATTTGAACCTGCGTGCTGCACTCAGAAAGACAGCTTCCAACGTGAGCAGTCAGCATCACTTGGTAGGTCAACCTTACAAGTCCATGCTTCCTCCCCAGAGGCCACACTCAGACTCTGGCAGAGAGAAGACCCTTTTAGCCCCATCTCCAAGGGTATGGCCACTCCAGCTCTGTGCTTCGGGTAACCGCTGGTGTGGCCAGGACTGTGGGATGCTGTCAGTCCCACGTCACTTGTTCTGACCATGACACAGGACAGGCCAACTGCATGAGCTTGCTGCCAGCCGTGGCTGAAACAGTGCCCAGGCAGGGATCCAGTGAGTGTGAGTTTCTTCTGCAGTCATTCAGATGCTGGCTCCAGATCACTAATGGCTAATGCTGTCCAACCCTCTGATTCAGGGACCGAACCCCAGATGAAACAGCGTTAGCTCCACCGGCTCCAGCCCCCCACCTGCTCAAGCCATGCGCCTGGCTCTGGCCCCCACCTTCACAGCACGTTGCTGACTTCCGCAGTGCCATGCTGTTCCCAAAGTACGTGGCAGATCAGAGTTAGCAGCCAGCACTTGGCTCCTAGTGATCTCACTGTACTATGGCCTGGGAAGAGAGGAAAGAAAGATTTCAGGACCTTGGCATGGGGCTGCTTTCATTTTCCTTTCCCATGTCTGTGCTCTGTGAGAACTCAGCCTGCTCTGCACCCTCTGGACGGCCCTTAGACTCTTTGTGGTGCCCAGGATGATGTTCCTGCAACGCATAAATCTCAGCCCACCACTCTAAGTGCAACCTGGCTCAGGGACAGCACCCTGCAGGAGTGATGGTTATCCCCCTCCCACGCTCAGCTGCCGTGATGCCTGGTGGCAATGCTCTTCATCCTGCCGAGATGCAACCTGCTCCACATGGCAATTTCCATCTCCCTGTTCCAGTCGTTTGTTCTGGTCAAGGAGTGGAGAGCAGGCAGTTTTGGGGATCCCATCCCTACTTCCAGGCTTTGCAGGCCTCTCAGCATATTCATTGCCCATCTCTGGACTTTGCTATTGGCAGCGTGACAGCTCTGATGGGACAGTGAGGTAGGGTTATCTCAGCTGTCCCTCTTGATAAGCCAAATCCAAGAATTCCCTGCAGCTCAGATGCCACCAACCTGCTGCGGACCATACCTCTCAGCACAGTACCTTCCCAGTGGCAGGTGCCCACTGTGTGCTCATGGTGCACACCAGGTCCTCTCTGGAAGTTGTGCTTTTCTCTTTTGCTTAATAGGAATTGAAAGACAAGCTTACCTGAATGGCTGTGCCCCTTGCAACACAGCCTGTCCCATCCCCACTCCCCAGCTCCACCCAGGCTAAGCCACTGGTTTCTCCAAACCTCCTGTCACCCTGCCGTAAAAGAGCAGTTAGAGGAAAAGAGTGCAACTAAAAACCAAGGGCCTTTCTCTCTCTTTGCAGCCTGGCTTAGCCAAACCTCCCCCAGAGTACCTCCCTCTCTCTTGCCCGCAGCCGAAGGGATTGTCCCTGCTTTGCACTGCCCACGCGACTCTCCCCGTCCCCGCTGCGGCTCTGTGCCTCCCGTGGCTCCCCAGGACAGAGATGAGGGGAAGCAGCAGGACGTTAGCAACTTCAGGAGCTTAAAAGCAGCTTGAAAAATATTTGTGTTCTTTTGGTAAAAATGAATCTGTCCCAGTGGTAATAAGGCTGCTTTTTTTGCTTATTGTTATTTTTCAATTTAAAAACCAGACGGTATATTTATAATGTATAGTATGTGGACTGAGATTTTTTGTTTTCTTTAACCAAGCCTTTAAAACATGATCTCAGTTCCACTATTGACAGTCCAAGGAAGCAGAGGGGCATCTGCCATCTGCAGACCCCACGAGTGAAATGATAAAGCAAAACATAGTTAACAGAGCAAGGCTGCAGCGATGCTTTGGGGAACCAGTGGAGGATGCCAGACGGGTAAGGTCTGGGGCTGTAGCTGGGAGGTGCTTTCGGTGGTGTTGGAAGAGCTCTGGACACAGGTGCAGAGTACTTGGAGTATCTACAGCCACACCGCTGTCTATCTTTTTCTCTCTTGTCCAAAGCGGAGGTTGATCAGAGCTGACATCGGCACCATGCGCAGTGCTCTCAGTATGGAGACCAGGAGAAAAGCCAAATTCCGGTCTTTGGCCTGGCACTGGCTCCAAGCTGGCAAAGACCTCTGAAAAGTAGCTAATGCCCATCGGTGCTGAGGTGATGGTGAGAAGGACAGTGGTCCCAGGGGTGCATTAAGAAATCCTGGCCTGGGCTGACAAGCTGTTGCATACATAATATAAACATCTCTACATGCTTTGGGCATTGGCCCAACGTTGGCCTGGCATGGCCCCTTCCACTCTAACAGAGTGGCTTACTCTGGCACGCCAGCCCTGAGTGCTAGTCAGCTAGCAGGGCGTGCTTTCATTTGCCAATGCAAGACGTTTGGAGCGTCCTGGCCAAGGATGCTGTAGCACAGAAACGTCGTAAGATGCAGACACCAAACGGCTCATTGTAGCACCATCAAAGGTGCTGCTTTGGGTGCTGTTGAATACTCCCATATAGGGCACGGGCCGCTTTGGCACGTTGGTGTATTGCTTTTCATGCATAGTCCAGCATCACCACCAGGATGGAACAGGAGGGAAAATTCACACTTGCATGTGAATGATGCAGTTCCTGGTGGCCAACCTTCAGCTCACCTGTTGGCCCAAGAAGCTGCTTGTGGCAGACGTTGCTGTAGACAAGTCTTCTGCAGGCCAGGTTGCCTGGAGTTCACGGCCAAGCTGGAGGCCGCAGCTCTGCTGCCTCTGCCACGCTGAGGCTGCCGTTTGTTCCCCTTCTTACTGTAGCTTATCTGACAGTGTCTCCGTCTCCATTTCCCCACACAGCCCCTTTTGCTCCCACCATTTAGTTACTTTCTTAATTAAATATAGCTTATGGCACTGGGAATAAGGGATTATTACTTATTCATAAACTACTTTTAGATTTTAAAGTGTGTGCACAGCAGGGCTTATCACACGTCTGTGTCTGCATCATCGCCATGTCAAGGGCCGGGGTGAGCTCCTATGGCTGCTGGGGTTTCACCCCAACCTCGCTCCTCTTCCCTCCCCATGTTCTCCACACCCAGAGGAGCTCTCCCATCTCTCCCTTGCTGTCCCTTTTCCAGCTGAGCCTTGCCAGCCTTTTCCCAAGGAAACCATTTTCTCTGCTGTCTCCCAAGCTGTTCTGGCCCCTCCATTACGCCTCTGCTTTCCCCCCTCCCCAGGTTTGTTTGCATCTCTCTCCCAGCGCTTTCCCCAGCCCTCCCGCTGTGCCTGCAGCTGAAGCTCAGCCGTTTCGCCTGTCCCCTGCAGAAGAACAGGGACTTATCAGGAGGCAGCTCCACAGGAGGTGATTTTTTGCAAAGTTATCTAGGAAATTCCTCCCAGTACCTGGGTAATTGTTGCCTGAACTTCAGCCTGCCCTAGGAGGCAGGAGGAGGAGGCAGGGGAAGGTGCTGTTGGCAAGCTGATGGGAGAAGCAGAAGAAGGAAAGTGGGGTGCTGTTGTCGGTCCGTAATGCTCTCCCAAAGCCTTGTGCTTCTTCAGTGTGCCCAAGCGGAAGGGTTAGGAGCTGCTCCATCTACCCTGGGACAAGCAGTGGCTTCCGAAGCCTCTTTCTCTGCCTTAAACAGTGGAGCACTCCAACCTTTGGGCAGCAAAAATAATAATAACAACAATAAAAACCTCTGACCTGGTTTGTGCACACCAGGGTGGACTCCTGTCTCCATCTTAGTCCAGTTTTTGCTGTCCCCCAGTAGTGCCATTAACGTCCAGTGCTGCAGGGCTTCTCCTGCTCCACTCATGAGCCCCCGGGGGGAACAGAACAGCTCATCGCATGCTGACCTGAAAAGAAAAAGGAAGCATTAAATCCCAGTGCTCGTCTCCCCGCCATCCTCCTGGCTCCAGGGCTGTCCCTGGGGCTGCAGCAGGGTCTCAGCATTTTGCAGCAGGCAGCCCCACTCTCACCCTCAGGGACCCATTAGCATTTCCATCATGCTCATCCCATCTCCTCCTGTTGCTTCTGCCTGGCTGAGATGGCAGCATGGGGCCGTTTCTGTCTGAGCCAGCCTGACACCTTCGTCCTCTGCTGTCCCAATGCCTCCCATATGGTTCTTTCCGACTATTTTAAGGACTAATGCAAAGTCCTGGCTTGATAGCCCTGAGGACTAAAGACCTTTTGTCAACAGAGCAGATACAAGACAAGCTGCTGCAAGATTCCTCAGAGCAAAATGATCTTGATAAATTGGAGAAATGGCCTGAAATCAATACACTGAAATTCAATAAAATCAAGTGCAAAGTGCTTCACTTAGGAAGGCGATATGAAAATCACAGATATAAGATGGGGAAGAACTGGTAAGCCAGCAGGAGAGCGGCTGAGGCTCAAGCAGCAGCTTTGAGTAACCCTCACACTGAGCAGCAGACCTCATATAGCCTGACGCTTTAGGAGGGGAAAGAAGGCACATCTTGCCCAGAGATATAGTAATAGTTTCAGACGGAGGACAGCGAGATAATTTATTTGGCTCTATTTAGTGCTAGTGAGGCATCAGCTGGAGACATATATCTCCAGGTTTGGGCATCACAGCTTTAAGAGAGATTCAGACAAATTGAGGGAGTTCAGAGAGTTTGGAAAACACGCCTGGGAAGATGGACTGAAGGAGCTGGGTTTGTGCTCCAGGACAGAGACGACTGACGGCAGGGGGATGTGTGACATTCATCCACTGTGGAAAAGACAGTTATAAAAATGATGGTGATCAATTGGTCGAGGGTTGGACAAGCTGTGATAGGCTTAAATTGCAGCCAAGAGGCCTTGGGTTAGATGCTCAGGAAAAGCTTCCTAAGAGCAAGGTTGGCTGAGAGCTGGTGCAGGCTGTAAAGGGTGTGTGGGAGCCCTGTCCCTGGAGGGCTTCAACAACCAACTGAAGGAGCATCTGCACGGAGGTGACCTCCACGCAAGTCCCACTCTCTCTCCCACCGCAGGGATGATGTTTTGCTGGCACCCCGAGCAGGATTAGCCATGTCCTTGGGGTTACCAGGGAGACAAGCAATTTGCTTCCTGCTGTCTCATGTCCTCTTACCAGCCGTACCAGGCCATGGCCAGCCTCCCAGGGTGGCAGGGGTCATGTCCATGGTGTGCCCAATTCATCCCACTGGATACTGCCTGCCGCCTGTGTCCCTCACATGCCTGGGCAAGATGCTCCCAGCCACACTTCTGTTCCAGGTTTTTTCTGCTGTCAGACCACAATTTCATTTCTGTCCATTGTGGAGATACCTAAAGAGCCTATTCGGGGTCTAAGACTGGGAAAGAAGATGGAGAGGAGCGTGACTTTGCAGTGAGCAAATTACCAGGTTGAGTTGTTCCTGTGTCTTACAGTACCATCTGAGAAGGGTCTGCACCACCCAACCCTCTGATGTGGTTGCGGTGACTCCATACCTGATGTTGTAACCTTTAGGATTTGGCTGTCATGACCAGGGGCACCTAGATATATCTACACACACACTAAATTCATTCACTCCTCTAACTTACACCACAGGCTGGAAAAGCCCATAAAAGAAACCAGAGACTAAAATAGTCAAGCCAGGGTGTCTCCAAGGATGCTTTGCTGTTTGAACCAGCCACACATCCCCATGGCCTCAGCCCCACTGACTTGGTTTTCGGTAATTTGGTGGCTAGCTGCAGCCCTCCTCCAGATCAATCCCTCTCAATTGCATTTTTTGATCATAATTAATGTTTGCTGTGTAATTACATTGATTTTTTAATGTACTCTGAGAGATGAGGGGAATTCATAGCCTGAATGTGTGAGCAAGGGAGGGAGTGTGACGTTGAAGCTTGCTGAGCCGAAGGGGAGAGCAGTGGGGGCTGCACCGGGGATGTGCAAGGGGAGCATCTGCTCAAATACCCCGTGTTACATGGGGGCTTTACTGAGCTGCAGCGACAAAGGGCTGGGCATGGAAATGTTTGCACTGCTGTTCCTTTTTTCCCCGGCCAAACCGCTCCACCGGCCCCTGCTCTCTACCTGCCAGCCCTGGTGAAGCCCAGGGAGGGGAGGGCTGGTTGTCTGCAGCCCCAGCAGCCCTGTTTCCACTACCGAGCTCAGCAGGGAATGCGATTTTATTTACTTACCAAGTCACAGTGGGAAGAGGGATTTCAGGGCAGCCTAAACTTCCCAGAACTGTGAAGAGTGGATAAAACCTCCTCCAGCTTTGTGCAGGGAGGCTCCTGCAAGTAAGAAACCTCAGCCTGGGCACAGCCTGGGCTGTTTCCCCCTGCTTCTCGCTCACTCATGCTACCAGCAGCTTTGTCATGAGCACGTATGGATGTAAGAGGCACCTGTAATCCTCCTAGGCTGCCTTGTGCTTTCTGAAGAGCCAAACTGCTTATAGCCACTGCACAGCAAGCCCCAGGAGATGCTGCAAGGAGGCAGCTTTCAGTAGGAGCTGCCTCAGCACTCAAGGCTGTCAAAACTATGAGGATTTGGGTGGCAACACCAGCAATGAGCTTAAGGATCCTCTTACTCATGGTAAAATCTACCTGGGGCTCCAGATCTCGTGATGAAGGAGAAGGATTCTGGGCTTTCGGCCATCCAGGGGTGTCTGCTGCCTTCTGCATTTGCTGTGGCAAGTTCCACAGCTGGCAGGCTTGTAATGCCAGCACTGCAGTGGGCCCCCACGCTTCGTGCAGCAGCACGGGTGGTGACATCTCTCAGCCCACATCTGGGATGCTGCAAATGTGCAAATGTTTGTTAAAGCACGGATGCACATGGCAGGTCCCCGCAGCTATCGCAGAGCTGCTGTGTGAATGGCAGAAGGGCAGTTTGTATTCATGTTGCCGACAGCCCCCTTGGGCTCGGCAAATACCGGAGTAGTAAGCCACTGCAAGGACTGGGATGCGAACACTGCCCACAGTGCTGATGGAAAGGCCAAATGCCGACTGCACCTCCCCTGACCGTCACACCAGAGTTGGGTTGGCAGCCTGGCTCTCCTCACAAGTGCCAGACCGTGTTTCTTCAGAAAAGAAGAAAACTCATCACCTGCTCATCTCCCCGCTTTCCCCTTGTTAGAAGGGACGTCTCTCATTTTTTTTTTTCATGGCATCTTGTTTTGCATCGCCCGTTAATTACGTGCCCTCCAAGGATCATTCTTGCCTGAGCAGTTCAGAGGAGGCCACGTAGTACCGGCTCAGCATTGCCCAGATGAGAACGCTGTGACAATCGCTGCGAAAAGCAGCCTTGTTGCGCACAGGTGTTATTAAGCAGCCACAGATGTTATACATTTTTTTCAATTAAAACCCCATAAATTAAAAAAAATAATGAGGCAAGCGCTATGCTCGGCAGAGACAAAGGAGCAAGCTGTCAGCGGCATTGTGCTGGGCACGCTTGCCGCTCTGGGCGGCAAAACGCTCAGCTGGTCAAACAATGCGGCGGCCGAACATCTGCGGGGACTTTGTTTTACGGCACTGGTGCGAGGAACATTTGATTTCTGCATTGGCGAGGGGCCTTCAGTCCCGCTGCTCCCCCCTCGTCCTGGCTGGCATTGAGGAGAGGTAGGACCAGTCCTGGAGCTGCGGCCGTTGGCGGCCACTCCTCACATTTGGGTGGATGTTGCAGGAATTGGAAATCAGCCCTTTAAGTAGGCTGCGAGCCCGTTGGTAGAACAAAAGTTTTGTCTTCAGGGTTTGAGAGCTGTGGTGCATGGAGGTGGCTCTCCCTTCTGTGTTGTGTGCGTGCCCTAAATGCAATTATTTGGCTCCTACCATGTCTGATATTATTATTGTTCTTGCTATCTTTGGTACTTTTATGGCGCCATCACCATAGTAACTGAGCATCTCAAACCCTGTGAGGAGGGAATAATATTATTCCCATTGTAGAGTTGGGGGAAGTGAACAACAGCAAGGCGCAGAGCTGGAGATGCGGAAGGGCTTGGACAAATCCGTCCATGGCCAGGGACTTGGGGGTCATACTCCTGCTACTTCCAATTTTAAGCAGTCACCCTAACTTTTCCTGGGCAGCCCCGGGCCACGTTTCCATCCCACTTCTCTTCCTCCTGTCTTGAGTTAGCTAAATAACAACCTCCCACCTGGAGCTCCTCCCTCCTGGGCTCTCTCTTGCTGTCCCCCTGCCCGGTGGACCACCAGCCGACGGGCACTGCCCAAGGCAGGGGAAGTGTTGGTTTGCTCTGCTGAAGACCTTTCATTTTGCACAGACTATTTGAATGCATCTCAGGCCAGCCCCTGCTCAAACGCGTCTTTAAATATTGAATGAAAAATGGAGTATCGTCAGAGCAAGACATGTCAGGTTTTCTTCATCCCTGACCTATTCCAGACTAATTTCCACCCTGGGGGTTTAGCCATTTTTCCTGAGAGACAGCTGATAGAGATTCAGAAGGAGGGATTTGAAACAAAGTCTTCTGCAGCACAAGTAAATGATTCAACAGGTAAGGGTAAGCCAATGTGGTGGCCAAAAGCCTGACCTGGATGTCCACCTACCTGCCTCTGGCCAGGCTGTTCTCCCCTTCCCTGGGCACCTTCTCCCGGCGGGATGAAGCTGCTCCCTCCCCGGCTTCCCGCACCACCAGCTCCCAGCTTGTGGCGTTGCCATCACGTTCCCCGACACGCCGGCTCCTCGCTGCCTTCCCTGCCTCGGGTCATTCTGGAATAAAACAATCTTCAATTATTCCTCTCCCTTTTTTCCCCTTTTGTGCAATATATCATTTTTTAATTAAAAAAATGCCTCGTGGAAGTGTAACGGGCTATTAAATGTTTTGGTCCATAATTAACATCAAACCCCTGACTTAAAATCTTTATGGATTGAGTGAGCTCCGTTAGCTGCTACATGAATAACGCTGCGCAACTCTCGGAGGCCCACGGGGTTCAAATCACCCCGTTTCCCCTGCAAAGGGAAAAAAAAAAAAAGAAGGTCCTCGCCGGGGACTCACTGCTCCTCTCCCTGCAGCCACCGCCTCGTGGGCCACCCTGGGGCGAGCAAACCCCCCCCTGCCCCAGCGCTTCCCCTCGGGAAGGATCTCAGAGCCCCGTGACAGCCGGGAGTCCCATCGCTTTGCGCAGGGGAAGGCAGGATGTGACCCTGGAGAAAAGTTATCTCCCCGCACAAATCGCTCCCTGTTAAATACAGCAGCGGCGGCGCGAGCGGCAGGGCGAAGATAACGCCGCGCTATCTCTCGTGGGGATCAGCACGGTGGCCGCAAACCCCCACCGGCAATGTCAGGCGCGGCTGATGGGGTGCTCTTGCAAGCAGGCGGGAGTGGGCATGAGTTATTGGGGACGTGCAGCACGTTTCCCACCCTCCTTCCTGACTCCCAAGGGAAGGACGGGAGCTGGCAGGTTGCCTTGCGGTTTTACGCTCATACTGGCAGGTTGGAGACAAACCTTGTGCATGGAGGAGAAGACGGCAGGGTCCTGTGTGTTGTCCCTGCAGCACAAATCCAACGGGCACCGTGCTTTGGCTTGTGCCAGAGCTGGCCCCAAATTGCTGCTCAGTGCAAGCTGCTCCCCTCCTCCAGCCCAGGTGTAGGGTGCCCAAAATGCAGGTTTGGGGCTGCCCAACGTCATTAATCATCATTACTGATGCATGTCCCAGCCAAACGCTTGCCGCCTTCTCCAGAGGACTTTGGGGTTGAGGAGCTTTGAATCTCCATGATTCAAATGATGATTCTCAGCATTTGCTATCATTAATTAATTGCGTTTCATAGCCCTGGATCACTGTTCGGCGTTGGCTCTCGGCAGCAGTGACACATCTGTTGGGGCTGCCGGCAAATTTCAAGTGTTCCCACCCATACTTTAAGGTGGAAATGACATTGCAGCTGAAGTACTGGTCTTTGATACTGCTGGATTATGGATGACCAGCTCTTGTTTGGGCTGATAATGCAGCTGCCACCTTGCCAATTTATGGTATTATTCCTTCTGGGCATCTCCACTGGCATGTTCACTATGGCCATCAGACACAAATTGACTCATTTCTGTATTCTTGGCTTTCTGAATGAAGCTGGAGTTAGGAGATACTGGTGGTCTCATTAGGTTTTCGCGGTGTACTTAGCTATTAGCCTGCTCTTGCTAAGCGGCTCTGGACTGTATTTCAGGCTTTGCTTGTACATGGAATGAGCTGTCAATTCAAAAAGCCTTGGCCATATTTCATAGCCTGGCTGTCACGCAAATGCCTCATAACAGCGAGGACATCAGAAGCAGACGCTCTCCAAGGTATGAGAAGATGGTTGACTTTCAGCACACTTTTTGTTTTTCCCTTGAGCCTAAAATGAATTTTTCCTTGAAGTAAAGGATCCACCTGGGACAGGATCCCACTGCAATCACCAGTGCCACATTGGCATGGCAGCTTGGCCGTCCTCCGTGACGCATCTTCTCCTTCCAGCTCCAGGTCTTTGATGAGGAGGAGAGCCTGAGGACAAAGGCCAGGCTGTAGCGCTGTGGAGGAGACACTCATCTCCCAGGCAAGAGCTGCTTGGGACAGCACCGCTCCACGAACACGCAAGACGTGCTGCCGTTGTGCCCAGAAGCCAGGCTGCGCCACAGGCACAACTAACGCAATCGCAACGTGGGAAAAGAAACGCAGAAGCAGGCTTGGCACCACGGGCTATGTTAAAACTAGTCCAAGTCCCGGCGTGCCCCCCTGTTGTGGTGTGGGAGGGAGCTGGGACCATGGGCAGGGCTTGCCTGTCCCAGAGCATCCTGGGGGGAACCAGAGTGATATTTTAATAAGTTAAGTAGTTGTTGCATCCCCAGTCCCCTCCTTGAGATTGATGCTGGGCAGTGAGGCTGAAAATTAATCGCTTACAGGGTTTTCATTTTTTTTCATTCTTTCTTTCTTTTTCTTCTTTCTTTTGATTCTCATCTCAGCTGTATTAAACTTTAAGTCAACACAATATGGGGTACACAGCAGGAAGTCTGCTGGCTCCCTTCTGCTCTCCTCCACTTCACCAGTTTCTGACCTGCGGGTCAGCAGCAAGGTTTGCTGCACATAGCCAAGAGCCTTTGGAGAAAACAAAGCTGCGGGAGAGTCCACTTTCTGCTTCTTTGTTTTCAACCCTGCCTGGGAGGTATAAACTCAAATAGACACTGCTTCAATCAAGCTAGCTTCTGCTGAGTCAGTTCCATTTAAAACTTGGCCTTTCCGAAAGACCGCAACTCTCAGAAACCTTGGCCAAGATTTTATGGGTAAATACAAAATGAATTAGGAGGCAGGTTTTAAAATAAGGGATTGCTCTTGGAATCCAGGGGTAATAATAATTTCTCCTGAGAACGCAGAATCTCTTAATCTTTAGCCCAAAGGTGCATGCTCAGCAGTGCGGCAGAGGCGCTGCCGAGTGGAAGTGGATCGAGTTGCTCTTGGACATCTTGGTGGATCCCCCATACTGGCTGCTGGCACACCAGCTGCTGCCCAGTTTGGGCACACCTGGGTTGGAAGGAGCCCTTTTTTTTGTTTTCTTTTTGTCTCTCTGAGCAACAATCCTCCAAGCTGGTTGAAAAACATCTCAAGGCAAGTCTGTTCACTCAGAAACTCCACCTAATTGTTTGGAGGGGAGAGATTGATTTCATTGATGTTTTCAGCAAGGACATTATCAAACAGGTTTCATTTGGATGGTGTCATTTCAGTTTTCCTGTGCAGCATGGCTGGGATGCTCCACTTTGTTTGTGTTGCAATAGAGCGGCTGAAAGAGATGGGAGGGGAAAAAATCCATTTTGAAGTATTTCTTTACTGCAAGAAAAATAACCCAAAATGTTGACTTGTGCCCCCCATCTGCCACAAAATCAAATTTTGCTATCTATCTTGGAAGTTCTCACAAGCCGAAGTGTCTGGGATTCGTCCAGCCGGCTGTAGCGATTGCTGCAGGACGATCTCGCTTTGGACAATCCAGGAGCACCAGACCTCATGTTGAAGGCACCATAGGGACATGGAGAGGGTGCAGTCCTGCCCCAGCACATCCCCTCTCCCCATGGAAAGCCTGAGAGATTTTTCCCAACCTGTCCCCAAGCAACGTTTGTGTGTTTGTAGTGACAGAGCCCCTCCACCTCCCAGGTTACCCACTGCCATGCTCCACGAGCCGTTTTTGTCCTGATGTCTAACCTGATTTCTCTTGCTGTAATTTAAGCCGATTAGTTCTTGTCCTGTCCACCATGGACATAAAGAACAGATTATTCTCTTCCCCTTGGCAGCATCCTTTTAAGCACTTGAAGACTGTTATCACATCTCTTCTTCCATCATCTCTTTTAGGCTAAATAACCCAGTTCTTTCAATCTTTCTTTGTAGGTCATGTCTCGTAGACCTCTGATCATTCTGTTTCCTCCATGCTGCCTGCAGCAGCGTCACCTCCTTTTTGATACGAGCTGCCGATACCAGAATCTACTCTAGCATAGACCTCACCAGCCCTGAACGGACAAGTAAGATGATTTTGTGAGTCTTGTGGGCCACGCTGCAGCTCGTATATCCCGGGGCACTGTCCGCCTCTTGATGTGACACTGACACCTCGTGTTCGGCTCGCGACCCACTATAAATCATAGGCCTTTTTCTGGGGAAACTGCTGCTGACTGTTTGTAGGCTTGGTGTTTCCCATGGGGTTTTGAGGTGAATAGCAAAAGGCAGGAATGAAGTATCTTGTACTTGTCAGTCTCCTCCAGGTCCTGATTTTGATGTGTTCATGTATTCAAAGTACACTTTTGGTCAGGCTTTTGACTAGGCTGTGTGATACCTGGGTTGGACGCTATTCAGTCCATGCTGAAGAGGCTTCATCGATGATCCTTTAAGTTGCTGGCTCCCATTGCCTCATAATTTCTGGTGTTTTATCTCTTTCATGCATGTCCTTTCACGGTCTAAGACATGATTGTGTTTAACACTGGATAATGAGCATTTTATGCAAAAAAGATGAGATCTGTGATTTTCTGCAGTCCACAGGGCACTGAAAAGCAGACCAGAATGGCCTGTCCCCATCCCCCAGGAGCTATGTTTAGAGTAAGCTGAGCATTCTTCCATGACTTGATTTTTTTCCTTAGAAACTGGAGGTTTCTGTTCAGAAGGACTCATTGTTGAGTGAGTTGGTCCCCAGGGCTCAGACTTAAAGGGTCTCAACACAAGGACTCCAGACAGTCCCAGGGGAAGCACTTCCACCACCCAGCCATGGAGTCAGTCTCTAGCTCCCAATAAACATTTAAATCATTTATGCAATGTGGAAAACCTACAGCCCCAGAGATGGAGCAGGACCGATGATGATGCTCAATGAGACGAAGGAGAGAGGAGGGGAAGAAAACCCCCATGCTCCAGCTGAGCCTCTGAGCCTGGGCCAGAGCTGACCTGTCAGCAGACCTATCTGATTGCCTGTCCTCCTCCCCTGGGGCTATCCCGGCGCTGCAATTCCCAGCCATGGGAAAGGTCTCGAGGGGAGAGAAATGCAGGTCACTGCTGGGACAGACTCTCCAGGCAAGGGAGTGCATGCAAAGGTACTCGGGTTATGACAGTAATTAATGTGGACATTGCTGGTAATTGCAGAGCTGGTGCTTTAAGTAAGTGCACGAAGGCAGGAAATGAACCCCATCAATTTTTAAGCTGTCAGCTGTTTCAGGGGGCAGCTGCAGAGATGGGCACGACTGGACCTTGGTTTGTTAGGCAGCCCCTGCCCAGAGCCGGCAGCTGGCGGAGGGATGCAACACGCTCCTCCTGTGCCGTAGGACCTGCCCGGCTGCCTGCAGGGAGAGGGCCCTGGAGAGCTGGAAATGGTCCCAGTTCAGCGAGTGTGTTAGCAAGACTGTGGGTGACAGTCTTGACCATTCAATCAGAAGGTACATTTACATGATGATGGTTCAGATGAGGATCTCTGTGTTGCTGGTTGCTATTCAATCCATGCTTGCAGTGGGCCCAATTCAGCAAAGCACGTTTGACTGCAGGTGGGGGCATTTCCACACCAAACCCTTCCCCATGCAGTAGAAGAACCCCTTTTTGGCTAGGACCTGAGGGATATTTCCAATATTTGGGAAACCACCCTGTCCCTGCTGAAAAACAGGAGTCTTTTGTCCCCAGTTCCCGCAGGATCAGGACAGAGATGGTTGCAGGGTGGGTGTTTTTATGGACTGGCTGCTCTCTCCCTTCGCAGTTCTAATTACCTTGTATATTTTGGAAATAAAAATGTCCTTTTTGATGATACCGCTCAGGAAAGCTCTCCAGCATTTTCAAGTACAGAGAGGGGGAGAGGCAAGTGATCAAAGGCAGGCTGTAATGAGCTATCAGAAACAAGCCCAAGGTCACCAGGGGCAGAAGGGCCATCATCACGCTGGCTTGCGATGCTCAGCCGGCTCCCTGCTCCCGCACGCTCCCCCGTCCCCATCATTGTAGCTGAGCGTTTGGGTCTGCACACCCTAAACACACACTGATGGAGAGAGACAGTCCCTGCCACTTGGGTACCACAGTTTAAATACACACACAGAGGAGAGGAGGGACGCTTACCTCACTTTACAGATGGGACAGACACGTACCAAGACCGAGGCCCTCCTCCCCACGGGGGTGAAAGCATCCAGTTGCTCTCGAAGAGCTGGAAGCACTGCAGGAGTTGTCTGCTCGAGAGGCATGGTCTTTGCGGCAGGAGAGATCTAGGGCACCGATGAGTGGAAATCTAGGACATCAAAGAGCAGAGATCTAGATAATCAAGGATCTAGGGCACAGAGGAGCAGAGATGTAGTTAATCAAGGATCAGAGATCTAGGGCATGGAGGAGCAGAGATGCAGGTAATCAAGGAGCAGAGAGCCAGGATGTGGAGAACCAAAGATGTAAGGCATGGAGGGGCAGGGTTGTGTGGATTATCAAGGAACCGAGATGTAGGTAATGAAGGAGCAGAGATGGAGGGCATGGAGAAGCAGAGGTCTAGGTAACCAAGGAGTAACGATCTAGGGCATCAAGAAGGGTTGCTCTAGGGCATCAAGGAGTGGAGATCTGGGCCACTGAGGAGTGAGCACTGACATTGCTCCTGGGCTCACAGCCTGATGCCGAGGGTTGTGCAGGAAGGCGGAGGTGGGACTGACACCCAGCCGTGGGTGCTGGCTGGAGCCATGCCCAACTTTTCATAGCCCGGGGGAGAGGGTGACAAACTTCCACAAGAAACTCCACGAAGCATAGTAAGCTCACAGGGTTGTTCGGGACAGCTGAGCCTCGACTGGCAGCCGCAGGGTCCTCCGAGGGGGAACCACGGAGTTGCTTCAGCTGGCGGTAAGGAGCCTGCCTCCATGTCACCGGCAGCAGTAAACATGATCTGTCTGAAAAATAGAGTCACGTTAACAGTTATTGATCTATAACTTTTAACCAATTTCTTTTTTACAATATTGGATTGCGTCCTAATTTTAGCTTTTTACGTTCGGCGCTAGGCAAACTCCACTCCATCAGCAAAAAACAGTCCCTGTGGGCCAATCTGCGCCTTCCATTGAGCTGAGTGATAGAGGACTGAAACAATATTTTTCGACAGATCAGTTCCTGTTCAGGGTAGTGGTGGCCATTATGCAAATTGAGCTATAAGAAGTTTAAAAGTCTGGAACCATCATATTTCTTTATTTCATTAACATCAATGCAAGCGGGTGAGTTAATACGACAGAGTGATCCCATCCCAGGGCTTACGCAAAACGGTTCCCCCATCATTTAACAAGACCAGTGATTTCCCGTAACGGGTGCTCCCAGCAGCTGTACTGGGGCACTGAGGCATTTTTCGCAGCGTGCAGCTGGGGTGGGTGACAAATGTCTCTGAGCAGATTAGCACGCAGGAATCCTCTGCCCTAGCTGGCAGATGGCTGGGAGGGCCCTGCTCATGGCAGCAGGCGGACATCCAGGAGGACGGGGCACAAGTAGGGGATCAATTACAAGGGCTCGATTTCCCGCTGGCTCCTTGGGGATTTTGCTCCCCCTCAGAGCACCTGCACAAAATTTCTTATGTGGTGTCCTCACGCCTAACTCACTGCACAGGCCAGGAGAAGTTGCTGGGGCGGAGATGCTCTGGTATGCACAGAGGCATAGGCATGCTGGATTCAGATTTACGGGGGAAGGCAGGGAGCACGAAGAGAGCGGTGTTAATCCTATCTCTTCCTGCTCCAGTGCTGGACACACAGGTTTTCCCGGCACAACAGCAACATGAGGAGCTGAGGACTGATATAATACAGGCATGATGTTATAGGGCAGAGAGATTCGTGCCCCAGCGCATGCCCCAGTGACCAGGTGGTGGCCGTCCCTCCTCCTCCTCCTCCATCATATCAGCACCGCCACAAACGTGTGCCTTCACAGTCACCTCTATCCCCCCATGTATCCCCCACCTTCACCCCACCAAGGCACAGATACATTCGCTAAAACAGCAATGCAGAAAGACACACATCCCTCTTTGTGGCCCCATTCAGCTGGGGGTATTAGCAGCCAGCTCCTCTTTACAAACAGAAAACTAATGCACAGCACTATCACGCCAGCAAGGAAATTATGGGATCCCAGGCCTCAGCCCTTGCATTAATGTCTTAAGGAAGGGAGTGAGTGATACCTGGCTGTCCACAAAAGCCAGCCCGCCCTATGTGGTCCAGCAACCCTGCAAGAAGGTGACTCTCTTTCCTATACCATACACTCTCTTCCAGCCATATAAATCACACAAAAGAGACACAGACATGCACTCACATGTACGTATGTATTTGCATAGATCTGGAAAATAAAGATCACAGTGTGCCACACTAATGGATCCCAGCACTATAATAGCTCCATTATAAATGGCAATGTCTCGGAGCATTACTGCTAAAGACTCTACCTTTTAGTGTTGAAACTTTTAATTGATTTTAAAATACACAATCAATCACAGTTAATCAAGGAATCATGAAGACGCTATCGTACACAAATACACAAAGACAGCATATAAACCACAATTAATGACCACTTAAACAATGGTAGGAATGAAAATAGGATTATTTATTAGTGTTTATGAACAGTAATGGATAAAGTAATGAAGCAATAGCATGGGGGTGTGTTAGAAGCCAAAGTTTGTGATATTTAATACCGAGTGGCCATCAGTGATTTTTCAGTGAACAGGTCAATGACACAATTTACAGCGATCTTTCCAAAGGAAGGAGATACCGTTTCTCTCTCCTCCAAACACTACCATCGCCCCGCAGTTGCTGGTGGAGGTGATCCATCCCAAAGAAAGGTGGGGACCAAGCCGAGAGCAATTCCTGGGTTCTCACCACAAACCCAGCCTCTGTCCTAGGGCCGGGCTGCAAACCTGTCAGGCGCAGTCTTGCTCCATGGTAGGGGAACCCGCAGCCCCCTGCCAAAAATGCCTCCGGGCTGCCTTTAGCCAAACGTCCATCCATAACCTGCCAGGGAGGCTGTCTCTCCTCCCAAGGGCTGTCTCACCATACACCAATGCAGCTGGACAGCTCTGGCTTTAATATTAAGGAGAGTGATTAAAATCCAGCCAAGTGCCCTGTCCCAGCCTTGGAGAGTCGATTCCTCATGTCTCAGGGTGGCACACAACCTGATGGGCCAGAAAAGAGCGAGCAAAGCAAGGCTGGAGGTTATTAAGCCTGTGCCTGAGGCAAGGACAGTGAGCTTGGGCAGGGCAAAGGAGGTGAATTCCTTAGAGGCAGCTTGGAGGCCCCTAAGGTCTGTCCTTGACCACAGCTCCAGGTAGTCTGTCCAGGATTTAGTACGAAAGACTATTTTGCCTAAGCTGGCTTTATTCACATCCACGTAGCGAGAGACTTGCAAGCCCAGGGCCATGCATTACTGAGGCACACACCGATACAATCCTACCTATGCTGCCTGCAGACCCATTTTGCTCTTTGCTGTGCTGGATCGAGATCTTCCCATGCCTCATTGCAATGCCCGCTGTCCCCAGGGACACGCAGAGGCACAGCGATGTGGCATTCAGCCAGCGCGCAGTGGCAGAGCCCTTCTCCCTCCTATAATAGAGCCCTCGCCTTGCTGCCATGCATGCAACAGTTTGCAGCTTTGCAACCAGAGCCATTTAGTTTCTCTAAATTAATAAGCAGCACCCAGGACCCCACTCTCAGCTGCCTGATGCAATGGAGAGGCAGTGATGAAGTGACTCCTGGTAAGGAGGAAGGGAGAGTCCAAAAGAAACCTTGTCCTGTTGCACCATTCCCTTGAAGGCAAGTGCCATCTAACCCCAAAACACCACCAGCACGTCAACCACCACCTAGCTGATGGCCCCTGCAGAAAGTGGGGGACCGGGCAAGTCCCTCTTTCCATCCCAGGGCAGCAGCATGGGGACATGCTTGTGCACAGACATTTCTGTAGTGAGATGGAGGTCTCAAGCTTCACAAGGGACAGCTTTTAGCACTGGACTTAAACTCCTATTAATCATCTCAGATCACAACCTTACTGCACTGTCTAGGCTTGGGGCTGGAGGCCTGACAAGGAGCTGATGGCAGGTCAGACCCCATAACCACATCTTCCCTGGGGTTTCAGTGTGGGCTGAGGATGCTGCAGCCCCTCACTTCAAGCCCTGCCTGCCAGCAGCCTCCCTCCCCACAGTGCTTGGGCTCACTCACATGGATCAGCGCCTTCCTCTCCTTCACCATCTCTTTTATTGCCTTGCAAGTTGGCCCCAGGATGGTTTATCACACTATAGCACATAATACAAATGAAAAACAAAGGGGAAAAGTTTGAATAATTTTTTTTAATATATTCATCCCTGTGCAGGGGAACAATGATCCATCTGATTAAATCCACATGCTAGAGTTTATTAAACTGAGTTGGCCTCTCGCTTTCTCTCTCTCCTTTAGGCAGGGACAAGCTCATTAAAATGAACATGCTCTGCTCCCTCCCTGTTGCAATCCCACTTCACACCACCTCTGTGCTGCCGCTATCTTGTAGGCATCGCCAGGAGCTGATGAATAGGGCTCTGCAATTCAGTTTTCTCTGGCAGCAGCACGGCAGCTGAGCTGTGGCGTGGCGTTTTGGCAAAGGGTAGGAGATGCCTTCAGCATACCAGTACCTCATGGATGCCATGAACATGCATCTGAGAGGATGTAATAAAAGGCCATTAAAATTAGAGGGAGCTGGGAGGGCAGGGACTGACCACCTCACTCTAGCCCTGCCCCAGCACCTGATGTGTCATTTACCTCCCCAGGAGCCCAGTTTCTCATCTGTAAAATGGGTTTGATGGTCACTGCTTCCCCATTAGGATAATTAATGGCTATAAAGCACTTTGGATCCTGCACTAAGAATAAACCCATCAGTAATGCCAAGGTGACAGGTGGACATCTAAGACAGCCTCTGCCCTGGGACCAGGTCCCTGTGCAGGCTCCCCAAGTCTGCCAGTAGCTGCCCATCCTGCAGCCCCCCATTCTCCTTGGGCTCCCCCAGGAAGGTCCCCAGCCACCCTCGCTGAGGAGGCACTTCCAGCAGGCCAATATTTGCTGCAGCTCCTCTTCCTCCTCAGCAGCCCTTCAGGTGCAACCTAAGTCTGTTATACCCTGGCGATAACAGTGGCTTAGGCCATATAATCCCTCCTTTACTTGACTTTGGGTTATTTTGAGCAGGAGATTAAAGGAGATTATCTGCATCACCTGAGATGCTGCACTTTATATCTCTACCCGCTTCCCTCCATCCCCAGGGCTCACCCGGTCCCAGGCAACAAAAACCCTCCCTCCTTCCCCTGTCCTCTGCCACACTCTTGTCTTGGGGCAGCTGCCTGGCTGCAGGGCACTGCCATGTGGTGGTCCATCATCAGCCTTGTTTCCTGGACCCAGCTTCTCACCTGGCCACCCATGTATCCTGCACACCTGAGCAGAGTCCAGAGATGCTGCACAGCAGGGGAAAGAGAAAGGAGGGCACCCCAGCACACTGCAGCACTAATTGGGATTAGCTGTTCTCCTTGAGAAGGAGGTAGTGGCAGAGAGGATAAAGAAAGTCCCCCTTTGGGTACTAGGAGCTTGCGGTAGGGACTTCTGGTTTCAGCAGCAGCCGCTTGTCTCCACAGAGGATGGAGAAGGATTGCCTGTTCAGAGCATCCCACACCATAAAAAAAAAATCATAACAACATGGGAAAAGGACTGAAAAATGTCTATGTTTCATGCCCAAGGAGGAATCCCCATCACCTGGCAGCACCCAGCCACAGGCATTGCCTGGACAGGGCAGGGAGCTCCTTCCCATGTTCTGGGGACCACATGCTGCTCTCCAGCTCACTTCAGCTTGGATTTAGCAAAGCACTTAAGTGCTGGTTTGAATTCCTCCCAAAGCCTTGCTGAAATCAGCAGCTTTGATGAATCAAGGTCTGAACAGGCAGAGCTACTAGCAGTGACCAGGAAAGTTAATTCCCCTTCCTATCTGAGGGAGAGATGCTCAAACATCCCAGGAGTGGGGAGCAGCTATTGAGAAGCAGCAGTTCCCCTGGAAAGCAAACACCCACACATGGCACCCCACCAGCACATGTGTGACCTGTGCACATGTTCACGGCAAGCTCACACCTTCATGGGCTGTTTTTCCTCATTTCAGACTACACCAGGCTAGAATCCATCTGCCACCCTGGAAATTAATAGCAATCATTAAACAAAAAGAGCTGGCAAAAAGAAGCCTGAGGTGAAAAGCAGCTATTTCTGCCAGAAAAAAAATTAAAACTATTTAGACATACAGAAAGTCATTTATTACTGTGAAGTCCTCCCTCCACCTGGGGTTTAAATCTCATTACCGTTTGTCCAAAACAGATGTTACCCTTTTAGCAGTAAATTATTAACGATAAACTCCATTCCTCCAGAGAGGATGGGTGTTCTGGGTTCACTTGCTTTTTTAACTTGGGTAACCTCCACCTGAAATGTTTATGAAAAGGACAGGCAATCCAAATCCTGGCATAGCTCCCCACTTCTATTGTCTTGGACTTCAAAGTTTTTCTTTCCACTCTCCACATCTTTTGAAGGTCTCTGGATGAGCAGGAAAATACCGCAGCCCCGAGGGTGGCCACAGACCCTGCTGAGGAGCAGATATGATGTTGAGGAAGTGGCTTTCATGTGCCACAAGCCCATGCTAATGCACCAATAGCTCTTACTGCTGCTTTTCCCACAGCAGTTTGGCATTAACCATGTGTCAGACAAAAACAGTTTCTCTTGGATGGAGCTTGGCATGTACACAACCCATTTTTCCAAGCTTCTCTGCTACCACCCACACATTTTTGGGTAGAAGGCCATTTGGTTGGGTTTTAGGCTTGCTGACACCATAGAGGAGACCAAATGGTCCCTCACACCTGTGGCTGAGCATCCTCTATGAGCAAAGCTGGGCTTTGCTTATTCCCACAAGTGCACAGGTATGCTTCAGTGGGAAATCACCTTGCCTTGAGAGAATCACTGGCACAGATTTTAATCAGCCAAGCCCATGGTAGAGCCATATCTTTGTTCTGTTTAGATTTAACATGATAAAGATACCTGCTCAGGAATCTAGGAGCCACATTAACCATGCTGTAAACACAATCAAATGAGACATTAATATCAGCTCCACAAGAATACGGCCATCTGGCTGCCCAGCCATCTCCCCAACCATTTCAGGTAGGATGAAGTGCATCCCCAGAGACCCTACTAAATAGATGTTCTCACAATGCCTCTTGGAGCATGCCTGGGAAGCAGCAAGTATCAGTTATTTTGGAACTGTCAATGATGAAACCAGTACCAGCATCTCAGGGCTCCTTCAGAAAATACTTTTTGCTATCTGTACAATTTTTTCCACACCCTGAGGGAAGCAGCAAGAGCTCTGCTGCTGGCCATGTATGTCTGTGAGTGCTCGTTGCTGGAGGAGAGTCATTCCCTCAGCACAGCACGTTCCAGGCCTTCAGGCTTTGTGGCTCATAACCAAACCCTTCATGGAGCCCTAAGGGACCCAAGGGGAGCCCAAGTAAGCAGAGTACTCACCTCCCTACAGGTGTGGGGTATCCTTGGGATGAGTCCATTGCATGTCCATTTGTGTTGTGTCAAAGGCATGGCAGAATAACTGCAGAGACTGTGCTGGTGGGAAGAAAAGGCTGTAAGTTCATGGCTGAAATTAAGCTGTTAAACAACAACTGAGGCAAATAAACACCTACAACCATCTTATGGGCTCTGCCCTCTGTCAGAGGGTGCATTCACTGCTATCTCACACCCCTCCACAACCTCATGTGCCAATCTGCACCAACCCTTCATCCTCTCACCCCCATCCCAGACCCAGCTGGAGCACAGACTTCCAACATCCAGGCCCACCAAACCACCCCCACCAGGCTGGGACCACTGTCCCATGTCCCACATCCTCCTAGCACTGCAGGGACCTGGAGGGTGCAGTGGGGCTGAACACCCTCCCTTCATGGGGGCCAACAAACTAAGGTGCTTGTGGCATGGATATTTGTTTGTAGCATGGGTATTTGACCCATGAGGAGCATCCTATAAAATTTTAGCAGGAAGGACAAGTGTGTATTTCTGCTGCTGAAACAACAGACCCACAGCCTGTTAAAGTGTTTTTCTCTAGAAACACAGCATCTGTTTGGGTTAAGAGGTCAGGACATACTCAGGGTTGGATATGTTGCAGAGGACCTGTCTTGACCTAGGGAAGAAGAGGGTCTCTCCTCCAAGAGCTAACAAACCTGAGCTCCTCCAGCAGACCTGTGTGCAGGAGTGGGGCCGTGCTGGGTGAGCTGTGTGTGGAAGGTGGTCATGCTTGGTTTCCTCTGCAATGCTGTTATCCTGAATAAACATCAGATTGGTTTTGGAGAGCTGCCCAGATGATCATTAACCTTCTCCTGGCCCATGACAGGAAGCCAGCCTGCAGCACTGAGCTAAAATTAGGCCTGTAGGGCACTGGGCTTGCCAGATATTGCTATATCTAGGCAGAAACCCCCTTCAAAAAGTAGACAGCCAGAGGGTTCAGCCTTAAGCTGGTGTCCTCAGCTCCAGAGGACAAGAGCTAGATCATTAAAATCACAAAATAATTTAGGTTGGAAGAGACATCTGAAAGCCGTCTTCAACCAGAGAAGCAGGACCAACTTCAAAGGTGAACAAGTCAGTAAGAGGTTAGCAGAGGTGTTTGCCTACAGCACAGCCACAGCGATTCCTGTGTGCTGTTGATTCCACTTGCTGATGAAAAGGTGAATTCCTTTTTGCCTACCCGGAGATCACAGCAGACCATTACCGTGAAGTCCTACATGTGCTGTATATTTTCTTGTCCACCTGCCAACACTCGGCAGTACAGTCCACCTAGAAATGGCGACTGAGGTAGGCACTGGCCAGACACCCACACTTTCTGGCTCGACACCCCTTCACAGGGGAAGAGTGGGAAGAGTCCTTTTGAAAATATGACCATAAAAAAAAATTCAGAGCAAGCAAAGCACTTGCACCTCTGAAAGGAATTTCTAACAAAGCTAACCATTTCATGGACCCACCAGCAGATTTCATCCTGTATACAAGTGGATTTTCCTGTCTGGGATACAAAGGATTATGTGGGCCTCCTGCAAAATAAATTAATGAATGAAGCTGCTCTTCCAAATAGCAGCAAAGATCTGAGTGAGAATGACAATGCAGCAGAGACAAGGCACAGTTCAGATTGTCAGCGCTGAGGAACACCAGCAGTTTCACTTCCCAGCACGGGGCTGGCTCCCTCCATTGTATTGGTGCTGGAAAGACATGCTTTGATCTTCAGCACTATTTACACGGGGGGAAATGGGAGTCCTGCTTCCACACCAGATCTCTGCTTTCCCCCAGCCTACCATGAGCATAACCATCCCATAATGGAGCTGTGATTCAAGCTGATTATTTCTAAGGAAGAACCCCATCAAGTAAATACTAGAGAGGCTTTCTCCCATGGAAACACACCTTTCCTATTACTACTGTTTTACCTGATCAGAGCTCTTAGTTCTCTACATCCCCTAAAATCTTTTCCCTCTTCACCTTCCTCTCTCTCTGCCCCTCTAATTGCACTCCTTGGCTCTCTAAGGGCTCAACTGCACTGTCACAGGCTGGAGCTGACATTTCATATCTGCCCATGCTGATATTTCAGAAGGCTGGTTTAATGCACAGGTAACCCAGCTGGGCTTAAGAGGTTGTTCACCAGGAAGATCATTTATGCATTTACTTACACTCAGCAGCCCACAGCGGTGTGCGATAGGGTTGTCATCTCGACAGACCCTGGAAGCTAAGCAGCATGAGATGGATGTAAATGACTTCAGACTGCAGCTGAGTGAAAAGCAGAATATCTGCATTTCCTGAAGTCCCAAGAGCTAACCTGTCTTCAAAATACTGTCATTTTAACCCAGAATTTATTTTGCCATAAAACAAAAAGGTCCTTTAAAATGTTTGTGCAAAGAGGTTTGTTTTGGCCATTCCAAGATTGCAGCACTGGCCTCAGCCTGGCTGGTGGAGGCACGATGGCTTTCAGCTAGGGCTCCCATCAGACACCACAGCACCAAGTTTACAGCTAAATTGGCCTGAATCTCAACTTCCAAGAAAGATCACAGCTTTTCAGCCAAATGTTTAATTTTGCAGAAAGTGCATTTTACATGAGAAAACCATTTTACTAGAGAATCCCCCATGCAACCAGCTGCAGAGTAAGCTGACTCCTATGGAAATCCATGTGAGGCAGCAGCAAGGGCTGGCTGTTCAAAGGGAAGGCAAGGCAGGAGCCAGGGGTGACCCCAGCACAGGGGGTTCCCTCCCCACCCAGGGTGGTGTCTCCCAGCACATGAACACAGCAGGCAAGGTGCTGGCAACAGGGACCATTGACAGTCCCAGGCAAGACAAGAGATGAACCATATCTAGGGTCCATCCAAGGAGTCCAGTCAGCAAAGAAGATAGGGCCCGGGGCAGCACTGGACACAACTTATAGTGCATGTCTGAGGGGTCCATCCAGGAGATAAGCCACCTACCACACAGGCCTGAGGTCTATCCTGGAGGCAGGACCACAAGAGGACTGGAGCAAAGCACACCAACAGCAGAGCTCAAGAAAGGACTAGAGGCCCAGGGCTGAGCTTATATGGAACTCCTGAGCCGGTGGGCAGAGGGTGTGGGTGGAGGCCCCAGGTGAGGCTGATCAGGGTCATTAGTGTCTTCAGGGCCTTGACAACCAGGTGCATTTCAGGCTCCTCAGATTGACATTCATTTGGCCACTCATCTGCAGAAAGTGTCCCATGCCTCCTGCAAAGAGACTGCAAAATGATCCAGCAGCCAGGGAGTCTGTGGACACCAAAGAGCCGTCAGTGTCTTGATCTCTATTGACTTGTATTCCCCTTGATAGGGACAACCCAAGGAGAGAAACATTGTCCCTAGCACCGTATAGAGCCCATGAGTGTTGATACACTGGTAATGCCCCTGTACAGAGACCAAGTGTGTAATTTCTATTTGTTTCTCCCAGCCTACCCCAGAGAAGTGATCTCTTCCCCATCCCTCCCACCTGGCTACTTGTCACTTAGTGCGTGACCTCCCAACGTCTCTGTAAAAGCTATCCTATATGTGATGCTGGGCACTTCTTTCTTAGCCCCCCTTTACCACTCTGCTTCATTCCTTCTTCATCTCTCTTCAAACCTCAGTGGAAAATATAACTCTTCTCCCTTGCCTATTTTTCTTAAATAATAAATAATAGCAGGAGAGAAAGTAGAATTGACTGAGAACTCTATTATCTAACACTGTGAGGCATTTGGGAATAAGGTTGGGATGCACAAAATGCTCCTAAACCCTGTCTGTGGAGGCAGTACTAATACCAGGACCTCTGGATATAAAATTAACTTGAATTTTACAGGCCTAGGCATCTTTTATTATTCAGCGTGGTTGTGATTCTGACCAACATCACCTGGCAGGAGGCATGTAGCAAACACCAGGAATACGAATGAGCAGAAAAACCTGCCTGGAAGCCTCCTTTCCCACCTGACATGTACAGGATGGATGTCAAGCAATTTGGGGGAGACTTCATCACTAATAAATGTTTTCTCTGCCATCTTGGAGCTGCCTCCTTGGATTATTTTATGCATAATGAAGAGCCAAGGTTCATTTTTCCAGATTTTCCCTCCCCCTGCCTTTGAGTGACTAAACATTTATTGTTTTTAATGTATCGCTCCTCTTTTGCTATGGCTCTCTTTGTAGGGGGCTCCTTCATTTATTGATAAAATGGCCTGAGCGGCTGTGAAAGAGGGTCTAAGAGAAGCTGAAACTTGGCCAGCTGGAGATGGAGCAGCTAGGGAGAATGAAGTTACGGAGATGCAGAAATGCCAAGGAGAGGAGCACTGTTGTGTGTATGTGTGCATACGCATGCACACACAGGCACGCATGTTAATCTGGCTCCTTGCCTTCACTCAGTAAATCTAATCCACGGTTTGAAATAACTCATTCAGTAGAATAACAAAATTAGGAATTGAGTGCCAGGACAGCATATTATTATATGTGCTGCCCAGCTCGCTCTCCCTCTACCTACCCAGCCCCCACGGCTGCTTTGTTTGCTTCCTTGCAGCTGCTGCTCTGGTTTAATTTACCGAGATGCCATTAGTCGGGAAATGGAAGCAAAAAACTTACCAGCCAGCCTGCACTGGTTTTTGGAGCCCCAGCTTTGCCTTTTCCTTTCCACCTCCTTTCCCATGGGTTTTCAGCCAGGACGAGGTTGCTGCTGCTCATCCAGTGCAGGCTGCAGCCTCGTGGGCATCACAAGATGACAGCAGTCCCTCTTTGCTGCTGGGTTGTTGATGGGGACCAGGGCTAGAGAAGCACGGACAGGTAGGAGGGGAGGACATCGCAGGATTAGCAGGGCAAAGCACGAATCCGGGCTCCAGCAGGGACACTGGAGATCAGAGGCAACGCATAGGAGCAGCAAGGAGTGAGGGAGCAGTCATTGCCCCTTTGCTGGCCTCTGTAAGCCACATAAGCCCAACATCTTCTCAGCTGGTCAAACCATGCTGCCTTGTGAAAGCAGTGGGAAAGGGAAATACAGCAGTGTCTGCAGCGCACAGGTAACTCTGTGTGGGAATGATATTTCCTGCAAGGTACTGGTGTGGTTCCATGGCCTCCCCGTGGACCTGGCCTGTTGTCATTGTCAGCATGGTGCCACAGTTCAAGATATCTCTGGGATTAAATTCATCATTTCAAATCATTGCTATTGTTATTCCACACCATCTTCATTCGTCTCTTTTGCTTCTTTCTCAATCAGTGAAGGAGAACCCCAAATCTCCACTTTCCTTGTTGTTTTTCACATTAGAGTTGTAGGTGGTTTGTTCCCAAGTTTTCCCAGGCAGCTCTGTGGAGGGTCAGAGGACTGGGAAATGTGGTGTGCAATTGGGTTACCAGGAGGATAAACCCAGGACAGCTGGGCAAAGACAAATCAGTCAGGCAGGAGGGTTAAAACACTACTTTTTCGTACTGATTTTTTATCCAGTCTGTGGGGAAGAGGCAGGGGGTCTCTCCCTTGCTGTCCAGAGCCACGTCCCAGCTGCAGGAGGTCAGGGACAGCAAAAGGCTCCTCGTCCGACCGGCTGCTCTATTTCTAACCTGCAAGAATGGAGCCCAGGATTTCAGAAGCAGAAACGAACAGAAACGGGAGATTAGAGGGGAGGTAAAAGGTAGAGAAGGGAAGAAGGAGAAAGCTCCTGGATGTCTGTTATCTGCTGTTACAGGGAGGTGAGTCGGGAACCCCTGCGAGTGCCCCTGCTCCCGGCCTGCCTGGCGGGGTGCTCGGCACTTGGCTGATGTCGCAGCGCACGCACGCAGGCGCACACCCACACGCACCCGCGTCGGCGTGATGCTGGGAGGGAGGCTTTCAGAAGCCAAAAAGATGAACAATTATCCGTTCTGTGCAAAGCAACAAGACCCACTTCTCCACTCCCCAGTCATGTCCTGGCAATCTAATAAAAAGGGAGATTAGCCCCTCTTTCCTCTCTTACATCTCCTTAATGCTGTCATTTTATTCACACTTTGCAAAGCAAATAAACCAGCAAATTGCTTGCTTTAATGAGCTGAAATTAAACTCAGGCTGCTGATAAAATGCCTTTTCTCCTTTCTGTTTTTGGGAAGGACTCATCTGATAGGCAACGTACAGGAAAAAAGAGAAAACACACAGCAGGAGCCTTATTGAACGTGTTTGAGTCATTTACCATTGCTCTTCTTCACCCCCAACCCCTCCAATTAGATGAGGGAGGCACACAGGTGGTGAGAAGGCTGCCCGGAATCAGCCTGACAAGGGCCGTGGAGGGTCTGTCTCTGCTCTTTGCTCACGGGATGGTGTTAGCTAATGCCCACTTAATGATCCAGGCTGCAGCCCTCAGCCTCCCCAGGGAGGAGTGACAAGAAACCTTCCCCTGAAAGAAAAAAGCTGGTTTGGCTTTGCAGAGCAATCCCAAAAATAAGCTTGCCCAGAGAGGATGGTTGGGTCAAAATGGGAGTTAGAGGAGACAGAATAAGTGCTTGCTAAACAGAATATGCCAGGATGCATCGCTCCCTGCTGCCTGTGCTGTCTCAATTCGGCAGGGCTTCCCCTGCCTGCAGGAGGTCCCTGTAATGCACAAGCCCATGGAGGAGGGCAGGGAGATGCTCATACCCTGCAAGCACTGCGGAGCAGCAGGCAAGGGAAGCCATGCCATCCCAATGGGACAACTGGGGCAACCCATTGCTGATGGCTCTGCAGGCCAGGACTACCCATCGCTGCCCTTCTCCCACACCCTTAAGGACAACGTACACCCTGTTGGGAGGCAAGCTGAGGAGCTGGAGACCAGGCTGATCCCCGTGGCAGAGGAGAGCAGGCACATCTAGAGCCCAGCTTGTAGCCAGAGGGAGCGAAATTCTCTACCTGCAGCACAACGCATCTGCTGGGATTTTTATGCTAACAAGAGGAGCTCCAGGCACTTGCCTTCAGCCTCTCACAGCCCTGTCAAGCGCTATCATTATCTCACGGTACCGGAGAGGAGACTGGAGCGCAGAGAGGTTAATTGAGTTGCCCAGTGCCGGGAGGGATGTAGCAGCAGACGGCTCTCAGCCTGGCACTGCAACCCGTGCCTCCCCGTCAGCTGGGGACAGTAAGGGGGGGGCACTCACCTCCAGCGCCCCAGGGAGCACAGTCCCTCTTCCCTTCCTCGCTGGCTCCAAGGCCTCAGCTACACCAAAACGGGCTGCCAGGTCCTGGCAAAGCATCCCAGGGAAGGGACAGCACATCCTTACAAATGCGTTCCTGCCAGTGCGGCAGGTAGTATCCCCCAAACTGGGGTTACCCGCAGTATCAGTATCACTGCGGTGATGTAAGGGCTTCAGCTGGAATTGCAATGTAAAAGCATGCTAAAGTCCAGGTTTCTAACCCGAGGAAGGAGGAGACCTGAGATTCAATTCCCTTGCCCTCAGCATCTCCTCCACCCAGACCCCCATTTCTAGTAAACTTTTGAAAACCTGGTGGTGTTGAGCTTTCTGCCAAATGTACCCGGGGTAGGAGAGCACCAGGCACTGGGGAGGCAGAGAGACCTGCAAGTACCCAGGCAGGGCCCCACAGAAACATCATCTTAGGGCCGGTACTTCTCACCCACGCACGCCTGCACACCTGCCACAGACAGTACAGTCCACAAGAAGGGTGGTACCGCACACCCTGCCCTTGGTGGGGTCACTGGGTGTCTGGCTGTTGGTTTCCCCTACAGCCTCACCTCCCCTAGCAGCTGGTGGGGCGTCTGCTGGAGGACAAGGTGGCTGGAGAGTCTCATGTGCAGAGAGCTGACGCAAGAGCAGATCTTGTTATTCATGTAATGGAAATCCAACTGTGCCACCAGGGAATAGACTCATTGTTCACAATACAGAAAGAACAAATAAACTGTTTTACTGCTTATTCTTACTGGCCTGTTTACCGAGGTATAAACTGTGAATGGTTAACAGGGATCTCTGCAGTGAAACATGGTCTGCTTCATTGCCTGGTATCACGGGTAGAAAAGAAACTGGTTTCTTCAGGACAAGGGCGAGGGTATGGCATCTGCCTCTAAATGCCCCTTGATGATCAGCCTCATGATTTTCAGGCGTGCAGCACCCAGCACAGACCCTTCACTGCCTGGGCACTGGGAAATGGTTTGGAAACCAATTTCTGGATTTATACTATTTTGCAGATACAATGAAAGACAATTTAGAGGTAAGCTGTGCCCCTGTCTACTTCGTGGATGCCCAAGAAACCACCAGTTCCTACCAGCTATGCTTTCAAAGAGTGCTGGTGGTGTCTTCCCTGCCTCCGACGCTCTGCCCTGGGACAAGGGAGACAACCAGAGCTCCTGTTTGCAACGAAAGGATTTTTCTAGATAGGTCATGATGTTTTCTCCCCGTTTGTGGGCAACTCCATCTCTGCCACAACACCTCACTGCATCTATCCTACCAGCCCAGAGAGCTGTTTGGCAGTAGAGATGTCCACGGATGATATTTTCAACATCTTGTGGAAAATCATGACCCAGGAGATGCTGATGCTCATGCAGTTCCCTCCTCTCCACTTTTGCCTTTGTGTTTCCCTAAGAAATTACAAAAGGAAGTAGAAGGCCTGTCCGTGGATATTTATGTTCAGTCAAAAATGCAGGAAAAAATAATGGAAAACGTGAGCCAGGAATGAGAGTTTTTCTGTGGAAAGTGAGGCTGTTGGCAGCCTCCCAGGTTTATTTCCCCATTGGTTTGTGTCTAGTGAAGACTCTTCCTGGTCTTCAAACGGCTGTTTCTGGCTGAGGAGGAAAGCTCTTGTCCCGTCTTCTGCGAATACTCTTGTTATGCCACTGAACGGTTGAGGGTCCTCCCCACCTCTGCATCATTTCACCCGGGAGGGAGAGAGAGGTCTTGGAGACAGGCAGCAAGCCTCAATCACAGACAAGGACATCGGATGGTGGACAATCATGCTAGCATGTTTTGTAGTCAAAGAGCGCCCTGAAACTACTGCTTAGGTTCCCAGAAACAGGACAGGCGCTCGATGCTGGGCTTTATCCTAGATGCTACGCAGCAATGCAGTCAGAGAGACACAGTGTCCTCAATCAGCATCCCCCTCCTTGGGCACCGTTGCTGCGCACACCAGCACGCGAGACAGTTAGGATTCCCCTCAGCAAAACGCTGCAGCATCAAATCTACATCAGAGCGAGTTGTCTAGACTTCATCTGCTCTCAGTGGAGAGGAACAGACACTTCTGGGGCATCACTCCTCTCCTCCTAAGGTAGACACCTAAATAGGTCAAACGGTGCCCTGGATGTGCGTTGGTCTCTCCCCTGCCTATAATGTGACACTGGGCAATGCACTCAGAGGAGGGTGATCTCCATGGTCAGTGACCACCTTCCCTCGTGCTGCCAAATGCCACTGGTGGCAGTGCCCAAATAAACCAAAGGCTCCTTGAAAGGTGGTAGCCAGAGGTAGAAGGCAAGTGCCTAACGTTAAAAGGGTAGTTGGACACATTTCCAACACCTCTAAATGCCAACTGTCTTTCCTTCGTGTTTAGTTTGTGCTTGTGTTTTGTTTTGAGCAGGTGAGCCGAGGGACCGAGCGGGGACAGCTAGACGCACGGAGGCACATGGAGATGGGGACCAGTGTTGCGATGGGCAGCAAAAAGAAAACGAGGAGATATACTATAAAAAGTGAGAGGAAGGCTTGTCTCTAAGCCAGAGGGACTCCTCCGCACGGGCACCTAACTTCATGACTCCCCCCCCGAGATGCCAGAGACCTGGTGATGTGGGACCAGCCTCAGCCACCCAGGCCTTGGTAGTAGCCCCTGGCCGGTGGCTGCCAAGTAGCGTGGGCACCGAGGTCTGCTTTCTCCACGGACGCTTCCCCCCCATCTCCAAGCCATGAGGAGAAGGGAGAGGCAAGCGAAGCTGCTGAAGAAGCACTAGCCCACATCTTCCCGGCCCCTGTCCCGCTCCCCGCTTCTGGCAGACCAGGAACCCCTTCTCCGCGCCGCCCTTCCAGATGGCAGGTCGCCGGTGGGCCGCGACGTCAGCCCTCTGCGTGTGCGTGGCCGCCGTCTCTCTCCTGCACACCGGCGGGGGGCGGGCAGACTGCTGGCTCATCGAGGGGGACAAGGGCTTCGTCTGGTTGGCCATCTGCAGCCAAAACCAGCCTCCCTACGAGTCCATCCCCCAGCAAATCAACAGCACCATTGTGGACTTGCGGCTGAACGACAACAAGATCAAGAGCGTGCAGTACGCCTCGCTCAGCCGCTTCGGCAACCTGACATACCTCAACCTGACGAAGAACGAGATCTCCTACATCGAGGATGGTGCCTTTTCAGGACAGTTCAACCTCCAGGTGCTGCAGCTGGGTTACAACCGACTGAGGAACCTCACCGAGGTCAGCCTCCGGGGCCTGGGGAAGCTGGAGTACCTCTATCTCCAGGCCAACCTCATCGAGTCCGTCACCCCCAATGCCTTCTGGGAGTGCCCCAACATAGTGAACATTGACCTGTCCATGAACAGGATCCAGAGACTCGACAGCAACACTTTTCGGGGCCTAAACAAGCTCTCTGTCTGTGAACTCTACAGTAACCCCTTCTACTGCTCCTGTGAGCTCCTCGGTTTCCTGCAATGGCTGGAGGCTTTCACCAACATGACACGCACCTATGACCGGATGCAGTGCGACTCCCCACCCGACTATACAGGCTACTACTTGTTAGGCCAAGGCCGGACTGGCTACCGCAATGCTCTGAGCATGCTCTCTTCCCTTTGCACCGGCGGCTCCTACACTGTGATCCCTCGTTTTATCCCTCCCAGGTACCAGGTGACCACGGCGCCCTCCGAAAGCCCCTGCTCCGAGGAGGAGTGCTCCTCCGGCGATGGCACGACCCCGCAGTTCTCCCTCTTCACGCCCATTGGCGAGACGGAGGTGCGCCCCAACATCCAGGTGAAGCACCTCAACCACAACTCGGCCGTCCTCACCGTGCAGATCCCCTACCCCTTCAGCAAGATGTACATCCTCTCCCAGTTTGAAAACGGCTTCTCCTCTATGATCACCAAGCTCAGGAAGAAGGAGGAGAACATCACCGTGAGCAACCTAGTAGCACAAAGAGATTACACCTACTGTGTAGTCTCTGTCCACCAATACTCCAAGTACAACCACACCTGTGTCACCATCACACCCACCAGACCCAACCGCAAGGAGCCGGTGCCCACCCCTTCCACTGCCACTCATTATATCATGACAATCCTGGGCTGTCTCTTTGGCATGGTGATTGTCCTGGGCGTTGTGTATTACTGTCTCCGGAAGAGGCGCCAGCAGGAGGAGAAGCACAAAAAGGCTGCCGGCAGCATGAAGAAGACCATCATCGAGCTGAAATATGGGCCAGAAATGGAGACCACCAGCATCACCCAGCTGTCTCAGGGACAGATGCTGGGTGGGGAGACGGTGACCCGCATCCCCTACCTGCCTTCTGCTGGCGAGGTCGAGCAGTATAAGCTGATTGACAGCAGCGAGACCCCCAAGGCCACCAAGGGCAACTACATGGAGGTGAGGACGGGTGAGCAGCCCGAGAGGCGAGACTGCGAGCTGTCCCTGCCGCCGGACACCCAGAGCTCTGTGGCTGAGATCTCCACCATTGCCAAGGAGGTGGACAAGGTGAACCAGATCATCAACAACTGCATCGATGCCTTGAAATCTGAGTCCACCTCCTTCCAAGGGGTGAAATCGGGGGCAGTCTCCACAGTAGAGCCTCAGCTGGTGCTCTTATCAGAGCAGATCCCCAGCAAGCACGGATTCCTCTCCCCCGTCTACAAGGAAAGCTACAACCACCCTCTCCAGAGACACCACAGCATGGAGGCAGCCCCCAAACGCTCCAGCACCTCTTCCAGTGGCTCCATACGGAGCCCCAGGTCCTACCGCTCCGAGGGATCGGGCCACAAATCAGAAGCCAAATACATTGAGAAGACATCCCCTACCACCGACACCATCCTCACTGTGACACCGGCCGCGGCCATCTTGCGGGCAGAGGCGGAAAAGATCCGTCAGTACAGCGAACACCGGCACTCCTACCCCGGCTCGCACCAAGGGGAGCAGCACGACAGCATGGCGGGGCGAAAGCCCTCCATCCTGGAGCCTCTGACCCGTCCTCGCCCCAGAGACCTGGCCTATTCCCAGCTCTCGCCTCAATATCACAACCTGAGCTACACCTCCAGCCCAGAGTACACCTGCAAACCATCGCACAGCATCTGGGAGCGCTTCAAACTCAACCGCAAGCGGCACAAAGACGAGGAGGAGTATATGGCAGCCGGCCATGCCCTACGCAAAAAGGTCCAGTTTGCCAAAGACGAGGATCTTCATGACATCTTAGACTACTGGAAGGGCGTCTCTGCCCAGCAAAAGTCCTGAGTCCTCACACAACCCGTGACTTAACACACTAACTGGACCAAAAGAAATCCGCAGCAGCTATTTTTATTCAGACTGTCTTTGAAACAAAATAAAATTTAAAAAAAAGAATCAATAAAAATAAAAGAGAGAACAAATTATGAAAATCTATAAATATTCTATATAATATATAAAGCGAGATATTAAAATGTCCTCACATTGGTGAGACGCACCAAATTTGAACACAAACTTTACAAAACAAACAAACTGTGGAGTGAAAAAAAAAAGTTTTGTTTCATTTCGATTTTTTAAAAAAAAATAAGAAAAAAGAAAAAATTGAATATAAAAAGAAAGTGAAAGAGCGGGCAGAGAGCTGAGGTCTGGCGTTTCCCAATATTGCATTGCATGAGTCCCTATTCCGTGATTTTGTGGATTCTTTGTGAACAGTTTGTGTTCTTCCTTCCTTCCCTTCCAAAATCAACAGCAACAAAAACAGCAACAAAAACCAAAAAGAGACCAGAAGGAGATCCAT
>NW_009199972.1:657-939 GCF_000690835.1 Fulmarus glacialis | reverse complement strand
GACCCCCGACTCCAGACCCCTAAGGGTCGACCTCGAGTCTCCCCTGGTGCTTTCTGCCAGAGGCTCCAGGTAGGGCCATGCTCCCCGGCTGCGGTGTCGAGCACATCCTTTACATCTTGTCCTGCCCGGACTGGCCCAAGGGCTATTCCATGAACTATCTCCTGTTTAACTTGTTCCAAGGCTTGCTGTTGCTCAGGGACCCATCTGAAGTCATTCTTTTTCCTAGTCACTTGATAGAGAGGGCTTACGATCTGACTGTAATCTGGAATATGCATTCTCCCA
>NW_009199972.1:0-424 GCF_000690835.1 Fulmarus glacialis | reverse complement strand
ATGTCATCAATGTATTGCAGGTGTTCTGGAGCCTCACCCTGTTCCAGGGCGGTGTGGATCAGTCCATGGCAAATGGTAGGGCTGTGTTTCCACCAGTCGGTGGGGCAGTCGGTTCCAGGTGTACTGGATGCCCCTCCAAGTGAAAGCAAACTGTGGCCTGCACTCTGCCGCCAAAGGGATTGACAAGAACGCATTAGCGATATCAATTGTGGCATACCACTTGGCTGCCTTTGACTCCAGTTCGTGTTGAAGTTCTAGCATGTCTGGCACGGCAGCACTCAATGGTGGCGTAACTTTGTTCAGGCCACGATGGTCTACTGTTAGTCTCCACTCTCCATTAGACTTTTGCACTGGCCATATGGGACTGTTAAAGGGTGAGTGAGTCGTGCTGATCGCTCCTTGGCTTTCCAGTCAACGAATCAGC
>NW_009199971.1:1129-2651 GCF_000690835.1 Fulmarus glacialis | reverse complement strand
TGCAGCGAGGAGGTGCGCGGCCACGGCTGTCCGTGTCGCCCGCCGTGTTAGCATCCCTCTGTGGGAGCAGGGGGCTGGTCCCCCCGGGAAGGCACGTTGGGGTCGTGGCTCTCGACTGTAGACTGCTACATCAGCCCATCTAACACCTGAATCTGCAAATGGCCCGAAACGTTCCCCCAAAGCTGTGTTTTCAGTTGGAAACCCCACTTGCACGGCGGGGGCTCCGGGGAGGGGACCATGGTGTTTGTGGGGCCCTCGCCTCCATGGCCAGTGGTGGGGAGGGATGGAGTGAGAGTGGCGTGGTTGGGCATCCGCGCTCAGGGACCAGACCCGAAATCATCACTGGTGATGTGAGTGGGAGACAGCGCTCGAGCGAACCAGTTGTGTTTGTTAGCAAACGCGATAGCTACGGAAAAGAGATGTTGGGCTGCAAGTTGCAGGGATGATGGCGAGCTACTTTAAACCTACAAGTATCATGCTTGCACGGAATGCCTGGCTTGGTTCACACTGCTGCAACTGGTAACACCACCCACCGGACCAGGGCCGAACTACAAAAACATCAAAGGGGTTTTTCCCTGAACCTACTGTGCACATGCCCTGCTGATAAATGGCAATATTGTCCTTCTACTAGTGGTGCTGTTTAAGCATGGGTCTAATCTGAGAAAGATGCTGTTCTGCAGCATCCTGCCCTCGCCTCACTTAGCAGCCTTAAAGATCAGAAAAAATAGGAATTGTTTAAAAAATGTGCAAGCAGCCCAGCATGGTCAGAGGGAAAAAAGCGTGTGTTAGATTAATCGAAGATTAGCTGCTGGGGTGTTTAGGAAACCAGGCTGTGGGCTATTCCCATAATAAATCTCGCCACGTGGTTCGTAGCAGCCATGGTGAGGAGGAGAAGCCGGTGTAACTCATGGAAAATATAAGTTATCAGTGAAGTGGATGTAATGAAGCAGGTCTTGTTACTGTGTTGGGACTCCTGGGTACGTAGCAGTGCAATGAGGATGGTTAAAAAAGTACTTCTTTTTGGGGGGAGGAAAGGAAAAGAAGTGAATTTTTGAAAGCAGAACTTTAGTAAATTGAATTTGTGTCTAGTTTATCGCTTGCTGCTGTCCCAATTGCTCTGTGTGTTTGTTTATGCTGCGACTTGTCAGGTCAGTGGCTCCTGACTTTGGGGTGTGTTTTGCTGGCCCCACTAAAGAGTGCTTGGCTGCACTTTAAAAGTTTTTCTGTTCTGAGTTCCACTCCCCCCCCCCCTCGGTGGGCTTATACGCTCTAGACGCGGTTAACAGCGAGGTAACACGTTTCTGCGCTCTGCTGAATTTAATAAACCCTCCCGCGTGGGTGTCAATCAGCGCCGGAGCAGAAAGCTCGCTGCGGGGACGGATGCTGTGTCGGGAGCGGTGCCGTGCTGCACGGGACGCTCCGCTCCCACCCCTGCGGTTTTCAAACTCCCCAAAATGCTGGCCTGGCGACTGTGAACCAGGCGTTGGGAGCTGCTGGTCAGCGTGCTGGAGGGGGCTCAGCA
>NW_009199971.1:0-1109 GCF_000690835.1 Fulmarus glacialis | reverse complement strand
TTTTTTTTTTTTTTTTTTTAATTTCCTGGAGCTCTTTGTTCTGGGTGGTGGACAGCTTTTGTCTGTTATTGCTGAGCCCGGCATTCAAAGGCAGGCATTGGATACGAGAGGCTCCCCGGCTCTGCTCAGTAACAGCCTTGGAATTAAACATCGTCATTTATATTTAAGTAGGCCTAACTTCTAAATTATTGAAGCTATAAGCTTTCACTAATTCCTACTCTATGTGGCTTTGTTGAGTTTTTTTAGATGCAAAAAAAGGATTGTTTTCTCCTAAATTGGTGTAATACCCCGTCTTTTTTCTTAATATACATAGAAGGTATTTGGTATCATTTTTCCCCAGTAATGCTCAGAGACGCTATATGAAATTCAAGCCCACGTTTGGGCTTTGTCCCTCTCGGGGAATTCAACAGGAGAATCTCAGGACGTGGTTTTCCTGTTGTGGTAGATGTGGCAGGCGGCCGTGAAATGGGCTGGTCGTCTCACAACCGTATATTTGTGCACCACGTTTGGGACTGGTGCTGGGTGCGAAGCTCACGCAGGGGTGCGGGCGTGCAGCCACCCGTGCCAGTGGCATGCGAACATCTGCTGGGACCACCACGGTGCCAAAACTAAACTTCTCGTTGGAAGTATTTAAAAGCCAGCTGATAGAGAGGGGAATAGGGCAGGTTAGTCCACCCCCCCTGCCAGTCCCTGTGCAGGGAGTTAGGAATCTTAAATTAATCTAATTGCGCCTCTTCTTATTACCTGTCAGACTCTGGAACTTGCGCAGCGCAAGCTCCCGTGCTCGCTTAGGAGCTGGGCAGAGGGTCCCAGATCCAAGATTACAGCCCAGTTCCCCACTCCTCTCCTTTCTGCTCAGTCCCAGTTTTGGCCCACGTACGCTGGTGCGATCAGCCCGGCATGGGCCAGCGTGGAGCAGCTCAGCAGCAGTACTGCCTGGCGGAGAGCTGCAAAACTGCTCTCATTTTATGTGTGCAAATGAGAAAGCCTCTCTCCCTCTTTGCTGTCTGCCTGAACTTTTTTTTCTCCGATTTCCTTCTTTCTGGGGAGTCCTGTGTCACAGTGTGTGAAGTGCCAAGCAGTGACCCTGTGCAACGCCAGCCCCCTGC
>NW_009199970.1:14355-14595 GCF_000690835.1 Fulmarus glacialis | reverse complement strand
GGGGGGTGCAAGATGGGGCCCCATGGGCTGTGCCATGGGTACAGCCAGTGCCTGGGGATGCCATGTTCGCCTCCCCAGGGGACCAGAGTGACCACAAGCTGGCCCTGAGGAACATCGCCAGCATGGTGCGGCCTGGGGGTGTCCTGGTTATTGACCACCGCAACTACGATCACATCCTGGCCACGGGCTGCGCGCCGCCTGGCAAGAACATCTACTACAAGGTGGGGGGCTGGCAGACCC
>NW_009199970.1:13803-14271 GCF_000690835.1 Fulmarus glacialis | reverse complement strand
GAGCAGGGCTGTGCCCAGGCTGGGGGCCACTGCGTCCCCACAGGACACAGACATCCTCCTGCGGTCCCCAGAGTGACTTGACCAAGGACATCACCACCTCAGTGCTGCTGGTAAACAACAAGGCACACATGGTGACCCTGGACTACACAGTGCAGGTCCCCCCCACCGAGGTGGGGGAAGCCCCAGAGCTGAGGTGAGAGGGGCTGCGGGGGTGGCTCCCAGGACAGGGCTGGCGCTGTGCCCCGCTGTCCCCCCCACCTCACCATCGTTGCCTCCTTGCAGCAAGTTTCGGCTCTCATACTACCCACACCGGCTGGAGGCCTTCACGACCCTGCTGAAGGGTGCCTTCCAGGGGAAGTGCCAGCACAGCGTCCTGGGCGACTTCCAGCCCTACACGCCGGGGCAGGCCCACGTCCCTTGCTACTTCATCCACGTTGTGAAGAAGACAGTCTGAGGGGGCCGCGGAGA
>NW_009199970.1:12908-13399 GCF_000690835.1 Fulmarus glacialis | reverse complement strand
ACAGCCACAGCCGCCTCAGGACTCCCAGGGATGGAAGCTCCACAGCCTGGGGGGAGCATGGGGTGGGTGCAGGCACAGCCTCACCCCCAAGCCTGTGGCTACAGGTGCAGTCATGTCTGTGGTGTGGGGTTTGGGGCTCCCATTGAAGCGGAGGCAAGGGTGGGTTGGCTCCCGGGTGGTTGCACATCGCTGCTGAGCCCACTGCAGCACTATTCACGGGGGTGTATTGCAACCAGTTTTCTCCCTTGCACTCCCCCAGCCAGGTGCTGACCCCTTTTCTTGATACCCCTCAGCCCCATCCAGGGGTGCCCACCCCCTGCCGGGGCTCCCAGGGTGGAGAGGCTCCCCACAGCCCACCAGAACTTTTGCTGTGGCTGGAGGTTTTTTTTTCCTCCTTGCCCGCCCTGGGGAAGAGGTGGTGGCCAGATCCAGCAGCGCGTTGCGGTCAGGGACAGCTCTGCCTGAACACGCTCCAGTGCCAGAGCCAGAGC
>NW_009199970.1:0-12358 GCF_000690835.1 Fulmarus glacialis | reverse complement strand
CCTGCAGCTGCTGGAGAACCAGCCCTTCAGGGAGGAGCTCGGTGGGGAGGAGGTCTTCACCAGTCGTGCTTGGCTCAGGGACGAGACCCAGCAGTCTCGGTGCAGACAGCAGTAGGGCAAAGCCTGGGAGCAACGACCCCTTGGGCTGGGGCACACGTAGGCCCCTGGCTTAACATGGGGCTGCCCATGAGCCACACCAGCACCTGCGGGGACCTGGCAAAGGCAGAGGCAGCTGCCGGCCAGCTGGCTGTCGCACATGGCTCAAGTGGGGATTTATTTAGCATCCTTGGCAAAGGCCAGGAAGCAGGGCATACGCAATCATGCTGGCAGCTGCCACAAGGCTGCAGAGGGAGGTGAGACAGGACTTCGGGGGGGTCGGGGGCAACTGGTGCTCAGCACAAGTTAATGCAGACAGGGCAGCTCTGGGCTGCTCCAGCGAAGGGTTGATTATTTCCAAGGCTGGAGCCCTCCCTCTCCCTGTGACAAGTCTTTCCTAGTATCTGGTGGGAATTTTGCTTGCTGTCAGTTGCCCCCATTGCCTCTTGTCCTGTCGCCCAGCACCTCCAGGAAGAACTGAGCTGCCTCTGCGGAGGGAGCTCAGTTCCCAGCTGAGCAAACCCCACTCCCTCGGCCTCTCCTCATCCGCCGTGGGCTCCAGCCATTCTGGCAACCTTTGCCAGACGAGGGTGGCCCCAGCCCAGTTCATGGGTGTGCTCCCCCCTCTACCTGCAGAGGAATGGTTTCTCTGCAACACCCAGCCCACCCAGGGGCCCACATGGACTTTCCTGAGCCCACAGACACCGTCAGCAAGCAAAGACCTGAGGCCAGGCAGCAAACACCTAGTGCCAAAAACCTGTATTTATTCAGAGACCATGTGGAGCCCAGGCCAGCTGCAGCAGCAGTGCCCTGTGTCCTACTGCCCTCTGGCCAGCACCCCTCACTGGGGGCTGACACCCCAACAAGCAACTGCCTCCAGCCCTGCTCTTGCTGCCAAACTGGGTGCAGTTTGGGCCTTGCTCCCCCACCAGTGCTGTCACCCATGGAGACATTCCTACGTTGCCCACAACCATGAGACTCAGCTTCCTCCCTGTGGGGAAGTCACCCTGGTATGTTCACAGCAGCCACAAAGTGCTCCCCGAGATGTGAGGGACCCGTTGCAGAACCACCAGCTTGGCTGAGCAGAGCAGCGCTTCCACCAGGCTTTGGCTCAAGAAACTGCACAGCCACTTTTTCCACCCAAGCTCAAAAGAAGGGCGCCCAGGAGTCATCAGAAAAGAGCAGGTGGGTGCCTGTTTGTGGCTGTTCTCTTGCACCCCTTAACACACTGTCCTCATCACTCCTCCAGTCTCAGCTCTGCTGAGCATTAGCAGGCAGCAAACTTCTGCTGGATGAGTCTGTACCTGAGCAGCTCCTGCTCAGAGACTGACGGCTGCAACCTTGCAGCAGCCTGCAGGAAGTCTTCCATGGTCAGGATCAGAGCAGAGCTCTCGGTATCCAGCCCTGCATGAGAGAGAGAACAGGAAAAGGCTGAGACCCAAGCACAGGGATGGCTGGCAAGATCCAACAGCCCCCTCTCCAGCCACCGGAGAGGCTGGAAGGAAAACATCTGTCTCTGTCCTTCCCCTGGGGGCCAAGCACTGGTGGTGAAGACGATCACATCTGCAGAAACTTCCTGCCTGCCAGAAACCCAGAGCCTAGTATTCAGATGTGGTCCCAAAGCCGTCGAGGCTCTTCTCACACAGCCCAGTTACCGGTAGTGGTAACTCTCCTCTCTGCCCCTGTGCTGGGCCACCCCAACACGTGGGACAGGTAGGGGCTGAGCTCCTACCTTCCTCGATCCATTCCACCTTGCGTTTGACAGCACACATCATGGCATCTGAGCACAGGGCATAGATGTCTGCTCCTGTCAGCTGAGCTGGGCATTTTTCTAGGATGGTGGTGAGATTCACGGAAGGATCCAGTTTAAACCTGCCAAGAGAGAAAACTGCAGGTGTAAAAGCCATAGAAAAAACAGATCAGGAGAGACGCAGCAGCCAGCGTGACTGGGCAGGAGGAATCAGAGGCCCTGTGTTTAGCCGCTTCTGGACTGTGCTCTGCATGCTCCAAAAAAATCAAAGGGGTTGGTTTGTTTTTTCAATGCAGTCACTTCTCTTTGAAACATCCCCACAGCAAGGTCCTCTCTCCTGCTAAGCAGGATCAAAGGCAACTTTGAGTTCTCACTCAGAGAAATTAAGTGCTCCACATGCCTGGGAACAGCCTACAGCCAGGGCTGAATAAGAACATGTTTAATTACAGACAGTAGAAACCACTGTAACACCAAACCATCCCATCAGAGACACGCTGCAGACAGTGAGCCTCCTTCAGCACAAACGACAGCACGATACTGGAGGGCATGACTGCCAAGCCACATGGTGTGAAAAGATGCTCGCAGCCAGCCCACGCTCTCACCTCTCCTGCTAGCTTATTGTCAAAGGCAGCAGCAATCATAGCTATCCATGACAGAAAGTCCCTGCAAAGGCAGATTCACAGCTGCTCACCCAGCTGTGGTGGGTGGTACCTCTGCACCTGAATTGCAGGGCTTGCTTTTCTCCCTCCAGAGATGCTCTCAGGAGCTCAGAGCAGCTGGGGAAGCAGCCAAACCCTGCTGCTTGGTGATCCCACACAACCAGCGTTTGGAAAGACATACAGAGCACAGGCTGAACACCCCTCAGCATCACAGGAGGAGAGGCAGGAAGACGAACGGAGCTGCCTTCACCCTTGGAACCTGCAAACAGCAGGAGATGTGCTAGGGTAACTGTTGCAGGAAGCAAATGGGTGCTTCCTGCCATGTTGCTGCGCTGCAGTCTCATCACACTGTTAGGATCTGGCTGAGCTCCTCAAGAAGAGCATGTGGGCACAGTGACTGGAGAACTCTACCAACCCCTCCACTTGGACAGCCAGCTGAGCTGCTCACATCTTGGAGGAAAACCAGCCCCAGTTCTGCTTCTGGAGGTTGCCCCATCCTCTTCCCCTACCTGCTAGCTGTGGGTCAGTGACTCAGATGCTCCCCAGGGCTCAGACATGAAGCCAAGCTGGAACACACTACCCATCAACCCCAGGAAGGCTGCAACCCATTGGAGGGTGGTGGAAGGCTGCTGCGAGAGCACAGGGTCACTCACTTCCTGGTGACGGTGCTCAGCACCTGCAGCTGCGACTCCCGGTCTTCGTTTATGCCCACATAGACCAGCTTGTCAAACCTGTCAGCAGAGAGGAGAGACAGTCGAGAACACGCCAAGACAAACTTGCCACTGGTGCTCAGCCCTGTGCATCAGAAACTGAAGGGTGGCCCTGGGGCAGCTGCTTTTGCTGCCAAGTTCGTGAATGATACAAAGCTTGGGGGGGAAGCAGTCAATGTGCTGGAGGACAGGGCTGCTCTTCAGAGGGACCAGGCAGGCTGGAGAAATGGGCTGACAGAAACCACTTGAGGTCCAACAAGAGCAGATACAAAGTCCTGCCCCAGGACGGGCAAGCCACAGGCACAAGGACAGGCTGGGAGGCAGCTCTGCAAAGCAGGCCCTGGGGGACCAATTCCTCCTACCAGTTTGGTGCCACAGCAGGTCCCTTATTGCCCTGCTGTGCTGCTGGGGCAATAACCAGAGCGGTGGGTAATAACAAGCAGTGGTATCTTGTGCTGCTGCTACAGCCATAGGCACTGGCCTGCTCTTGGCTTCCTATCTCCCCGACAAGCCAGGGCCAGGGGGCTTTAAGAACAGTCTCTGTGGAGGGAACATGGTGGGGACACAGTCCAGCTCATCACTGCCCGAGGAGCTCTGGGGAACTACCCTGGCGCGAGGCATGGTAGGATGCGACATACCTGCCTGGCCGGAGCAGAGCTGGGTCCAGGAGGTCAGGCCTGTTCGTAGCTCCGATGACAAATACCTCTCTGGTGGAATGAAGGCCATCAAGCTCAGCCAGGAGCTGTGAGACAACTCTGCAGGGAGCAAGACAGGACGGTCACAACTAGGCCTTGGCAAGTCACCCACTGTCACCCTCAGCCACCAAATGAAAAGAGGAATAAGCGAGGCCACTGGCAGGTCCATGTCCTAGACTTCAGCTCATACTTCTCTTCCCTGAAGAGCCCCGACACAGCCATCCAGACTTTGTTTGAGTGCAGCCAGTGAGCGTGTGGGCTCATTGCAAAATGACTGCAAACCCCCAGTACCAAGAGAGTCCTTCAGGCCTGTGCTTGGCTCTGAACCCTTACAGGATGGCCACACGTGGTTATACTTGCTATCAGACACTGGCAACACAGACCAAACACAGGCAGGCAGGCATGGCTATGGCTCAGGTTCCCCACTCAGATATCCTGGCTGGCCCTAACTCTTCCCGCTATGTGGTACTGCCCAGCAAGTTCAGCTGCAAGACTGCCCTGTCAGTCCACGCTGGGGACACCCTGGCAAGCCAGTGACACTGCCAAACAGTTCTCAGGGTGGTGAACGGCACACATTGCAGATCTGCGGCCATGGGGCTTAAGCTGGTCTGGCAGCACAGTACTTCAGTGCTGCACAGACCTCCTGGAATGGGGGTATCTCCACCAGGTTCTGGGATCACCTGAGGCAACCAATGGGCACCATATCCAGCCCCTTCCAGAGCTGCTGGTTTGTGTGTGTGAAGATGGATGCCAGGAGCACGTGGTGTCACTGGAAAACTGCAGAACCCCTCATGGATTGAGAGGAAGATTGGATGGGGACTATCAGCTCAGCAGAAGAGGCCTGGGGGAAATAACCCTGTTTCTGGGTATCTTCAAGCTGTACATACTTTGCTTCTACTAGAGGCAGCTGAAAGGTTTCCCACTGCAGGGAAACAACAGCTAATAGGAGGAGAGCACAGCAGGGGTGTGAAGGATGACCTTGGAGAGGCCAAAGGGAGCAGTTGGCAGCCACAGAAGCAGCAGGAACAGACTCTGTCTTAACCAAATGTTTGCACAACAAGCTTGGGCAATTGGGAATCTGCGGCAATGCAAACAGCAGTACTGATGTCCAGAGAGAGGAGACAGGCCATGCAGAGGAGCTGAAGGGAGCAGGGAGGGAAAAAGTAGAGAAAGAGTTGGGATGGACTTTGCCTCACAGGGCAATCCTGTGCATGCCCCAGCTGAGGCAGGTATGCTGCTCTCCCAAGGACACATGATGCTCACTCACCTGTCCATGACACCCCCTGAATCTCCACTCCGCCCACGGCTGGGGGCTAAGGAATCCAGTTCATCAAAGAAGATAATGCAGGGAGCAGCTGCCCTGGCTCTGGCAAACACTGGGAGGAGACAGCACAAAAGGTGAGAAAGACCTAGAGGAGCAGTCAACAGCAACAGGACCTGCTATATCACCAGCAAGGAAGAGTTGTGGATGGAAACCAGCTGCCCACTGCCTCACCACCACCATCTGCTCCTGCCTGAGGGGCTCAGTAGGAGCAGGGACAGGCAGCATCCAGCACAATGGGCGCCGAGGCTCAGCTGTGTCTGTAGGGGGCTGCTGTCCCATCAGGAACACCAGAGACAAGAGCAACAGGAGCAGAGAGAGCAGGAGGGGAAGCTGCAGCGAGGCAGGGAACAGACTGGGTGTAGGAGACAGTTGGGTTTGTGCCCTTGCTGGCAGCTGTGGGTGGGAGTTGGGATGAGGGGTTTAAGCACTACCTCCTTCCCTCCAGCACCACAGAAAAGCCCCATCTTCCTACATGCAGGAGCAGGATACATCTCCTCACCATTACGCACGTTCTCCTCGCTTTGCCCAACGTACATGTTGATGAGCTCTGGCCCTTTCACGCTGTGGGGCAGGAGAAGAGGGAGCCAGTTAAAGCATGCCCATCCACTGCCAGGAGAAAGTCAGTCCCATTGCGTGATGCCCCACTCTTCACCTAAGGAACGTCATGGCGCATGTGGTCGCCACAGCTTTTGCCAGCAAGGTCTTCCCTGTCCCTGGAGGCCCGTACAGCAGCAGACCAGAGCGGCACAGACCCAGTGACAGCAGCTCTGGGTGCTCCAGGGGCAACTGGATAGTGTCCAGGATCTCCTTCTTCACCTCCTGGAGCCCACCAACATCCTGCCAGGACACGGAGGGGATCTGCCAAGAGAGGGAAAGTCCCTGTCAGCACTTCTTCCTGAGCCCCGAGCATGCCTAGGCAGCTCTTGCTGCAGTGGGGTACTAGCCATCAGCCCCTTGTGCCACAGCTGTGTCTGGCTATGCAGCAAGTCAGCCCCACACTGCACTGTCCAGCCATCCCGGCTGTGGGATCCCCCAGCATCCACATTTCCCCTCTCCTGAGCTTTGCAATGGGAAAAACAAACTGCACATGTCCCCAAGCAAGCTGCGCTTGCAGCGTGCCGCCTTGTCTCCAATCCTCCTTTGCACCTCATATCACCTGTCAGCGAAAATACCCCAGGGAAAGTATCTGCCAGGGTTGCCTGCAGTTTTGTGGGGAGAGAGCCCTGCTGCAGCCCCCCTTGGGACACATGAGGGAAGGTAAAAATAAGAAAGAAAAAAAAAAAGAAAGAAACAAACCCGGACCTAGCAATTACAAGCTACTTGTGTTCAGTGCACCTTGTCCCCCAGGGTGGTGAGACTGTGCAAGGGCTTCACACCAGAGCGACAAAACCTGGGCTAATAGGACCTCTGTCAAGTGAAGGAGGATGTGAGAGACAGACATCCTGGAGGACACTGTACAGAAAACTAGCTGCTTTTGAAAGGGGGGATGCAAGAACAAAGTCCATGGATGCTTACAAGAAATAGATAGGGATGGGGTCAACTGCAAACATGCAAGGGATCATTGTGAAGACAGGAAAGACAGCAAACTTGAGAAGGGTGAGCCATGCCACTTTCGTTATTTTATGCTGAGCAAAACAATCTTGGAGGATGCTGCTGCTCTGCTTACAGCTTAAATAGCAGGAATGACACAGTCTGCATGACAGGTCCTCCTGAAAGTCAGAGCAGCTCTCCTGGGAACGCACAGAGAAAGCGAAGCCTTAAAACGCTTCCCCGCAGCTGCTGGCTGGGTGGAGAACACCATGTGTGCCAGCACATAGGGGGAGTTTAAAAATAGGCTAGAGCAAAATTCTTTCCCCCTCAGCCAATTTAGCTCTCTTTCCTTTGCTACTTGAGACGATGTTATCTCATGCTATTTCTCCAGCTGTCCAGCAAGTCCACCAGGAAAATCAGGTTAGACAAGATAAGGATTTCCAGAAAAAAATCTTTTAAAGCAAAAGATCACAGACCCTCTCCCCTGCACTCTTGCTTATACAGCCTTGCTAGAAAAAGCTCTACAGACATCAGCATGGGAGCTGGAAAATTGCAGCAAGGTTGTTTTCAGGGGAGAACATCGTAAGACACTGCTAGCAACTGGAGGTTTGAAATCAGTTCTCTCTAGGAGGATCAAGCTGTAACTGCAAACAAATGTGTGACTAACCAGAAAATGCAAGCAGGGAATTGAAAGTTATGTATGTTGAGGGTATCCAAGTCTACTAATGGGCTTTCTGAACCACAGCCAATTACTAAGAAATTGATAAAGGATTATAAAATACAAACAAAATTAGCTCCCATTCACACAGCTCACTGCCGAGCATGCTCTAGCGTTATTAGTCGTATAGCGAACTTGGCAAACACACCTCAAAGCAGAGCTCATTTCAGTCTCTAGTAAATTTATGAATGAATTAAGTCCCAGAGTAGCTCCTGGATGATGACACCAGCAAGGTGTCATCCTGCTAGGGCTGCAGCGTTTCCTGTCCTGTGCTGAGCTCAGTCATTCGCACTCGAGGGCGTGGAGAAGAGGCTCCGATCACTTTGCTCGGTCCTAACACCACGGTACCCAGCAAAAACAGTCACCCCAAATGCTGTTTCCCTGGGTGCTGAGCTGCCAGAGGCGGATCATGCCCCTCCCGAGAAGCTGACTCTGCCAGTTTTCTTTGACACTCCATGTCCCTTTCCCTGAAGAACCCCCAAGCTCTTCAAACTGCCCAGCTGTCAGAAAAGCCCGTGCCAGCTCCAGCAGCGTCCAAGGCCAGGGATCAAGTATAAAGCTTCTCACACGTGGGGAAACTCCCTTGCCAGCTTGTGCCTCTCTGCTCCCATATGCCAGGTGGCTGGAGACACCTCAGCAAGGCAGCCAGCCTGTGGTTGCCTTTGCCTCTCAAAAGGCTGAGCTACACAACCGGCACCCCTATGGCACTAGCCAACTGAGTGGTCTCCAATTAGAGTGGCAAGGGCTTCCCTGACCAAATTCAAAGCCAAGAGGGTGAAAAGCACTAGTCGGGAAAGCCCACAGTGGGACTGTTTCCCACCCAAGGCTGGGGGAATACATGGAAGGGCACAGTAGGAAGTAACGTGCCAGAGCACAGCCCCATCTGGCGAGGTCTGCAAGAGGCACCTTGAGCCACACAGCTCTGGAGAACCAACCCCCCTTCCTCTGCCCCAGCATCCTACCTTCGGGGCTCCCACTGCCTGTGAATGGGCATCATGCAGCTGGTCCAGCGCAACACTAAAATCCTCCTCAAGCACTGGAAACCCAGCAGTGCAAAAATCTCTCTCCACTTCCTCGGTCAGTCCACCTGGAAAACTGGCAAGGAAAGAGAAGGGAAGGACTCGGGCTCTGCCCCACTCCTGGCATTATCAGGCTAGCTGCAGCTCCTGCCCTCCCCCACCTCCTGCCCTGTTGCCTCTGCTACCTCAAGGCCTGGATGCGGGTGCAAGCAGCCCGGCTGCTGTGGGACAACAAGGCACAGAAATCTCCCAGCACAAAACCCTGTGAATGCGGAAACAAACAGCATCAGTTCAGTCCCTGACCACAGCTCCAGCTAGGCCATAAAAGGTGTATGGGGAAAAATTCCTTGCAGAGCTGTTCTTTGAGCTTCTGTGCCCTGGTTAAAGGCTCTAACTTCTGTTTTTTTCTATTGGCTCTGTCTTCTAGCAGGGCCGAGCATCAGTCAACACCTCTGCAAAAGGCGTGCAGTCTTCAGGCACTAGAAATCCGCAGTTAAAGCTGATGTCTGAGGACCAGGGTTAACCACTGAAGAAGCTGACTGGGCTGTGGGAATTGCCCCTTTTCTCCATGGCTAGGTAGGGGAGGTTGGCCCAGCACTCCCGGCCTGCCCATCTCCACACGCTGCTGTGGTTTCACTCACCGCAGTCCTGCGGGCCAGCTTGGATAGGCTCACTTCTTTGCCCAGAGGCAGACTGGCAGTCAGCATGCTCAGCATCGACCTCCTCTGCTCTTCTGAAGGGGCTTCGATTTTCACCTCGTGAAGGAAAGCGGTCTGCACATCTGTAGGAACATCCTGGGGCTTGCAGGTTGTGCCAATCACCAGGACAGGGTGGCTGTTGAGAAAAGAGGGATAGTGCATGGTCTCAGCTCTATGGAAGCTTCCCTCTTACATTGCCATCACATACGCCAAGTCACTCTCTAATGGCAGCCTTTCCTCCGAGAAATGCACACGTACTGGCCAAGCTGTCTTGCAGCCACTCTCCTCCGGCTTGCCCTTGAACTGCTTTATGAGCTCTGTCTCCAAGTCAAGGCCCTTCAAGTGACATCTTATTTCTTCATTTGATGTCTCCCTCCCTGCACCCTGGTACTTGTCATCAGCTTCAAGATTCTCCCGGGGTCCAGCTCCCTTCCAGGGTTCCCTGCGACCCTTGGCATGCCTCACAACAAACATGCCGGGTTTGCTCATCTGAACAACTCAGAAACCAGCTTCAGACAACAAAGCTTCCTGATTCCCTGTGCCACGAAGCTGGAAGAACAAGGGCCCTCTGAAGTAAACACAGCAAGTCTGGGAGAGACTCCACCAGATTAAAAATAAAACAGGGCACGTTAGCAATCAGTCACCTTGATGTAACGGTGACTGCTGCCCTAGGAATGGCAGAAGCAAACAATCACCTCAGATGCCCACAGCAAATGTGCAGGGTCCATACCTCAGTGCTGGGTCTCTGTCCAGGAGCAGCTGTCTCAGAGTAGCGATGACCCTGGCGTCCTCTGCTAGCCTGTCCCGGTCTCTGCCAAGCACCTCGATATCTTTCAGCAGAAGCACACACGGATGGTACTGCTGGGCCTGGGCGAAGGCCAGCTGTACTTTCTCCTCTGTGGCTCCACTAGTGTCACTGCACAAACTAACGCAATCAACCTGCGAGACAGACCACACAAAACACAGTCTGCAGCGGTTGCAACATGGACAGCTGGGGGCCCCAGGACAATGTTCACTTCCACAAAGCTTTCCACGGGCAATTCACAGCTGAAAGGAGCTCTAAGTGGATGTTTCCCAGAGACATTCAGGACATATTCAAAATAGACACATTCAGTACTCTCTGGCATGGAAAAATGGTTGTTTCTTGCTTCTCTGCAGGATGTGAGGGGGCCAGAAGGGTCTTGTCTGAAAAAGGTGAGGCCAAGGGACCAGGGAAGTAAATATAGTGGATGTCACAGCTCAGCAACCTAAGCTGGAAGGGATGAGAGAGCGGTGGAAAAGGCCAAGACAGGGAGAACAAGGTGTCTCAGGAACAGTGCAAAGAGCAGAGGGGGATGCTCAGGAAACTATTCAACCCAGTGCCACATAGGCTCAAAGTGCAAGAGGAAGGTAGAAGGTAAGGGGGCCGGGGGGGAAAAAGTTAGAGATGGCTAGAGGCCCAGACACTGTTTACAAAGCAAACAGTTGATGAAGTCATCCAAAGGGAGAGGTAACTGGTGAGCCTTGAACAGCAGCTTGAATGCTGCTGGAAACAGGCAGTGCTGCCTCCTGATGCTGCAAGGTCACACAGGGAGAGCCAAACCACCCCTGGGATTTTCTGGGCCTCATCCTCAGAAAGGGTAGCTTGGAGCAGGGAGAACACCTCAAGAGCTGACATAAAAGGTAAGGACAGGGATGCAGCGCAGAGGAACTCCTGTGCTCCATGTACTATAGAAAAAAACAGGAGTTAGGGTTGTGGCAGGCACAGCCAAATGGCAGCAGTATCTGTATGCACGTACAAAAGGGCAGAGAGAAAGGACAAAAAACTGCTGATTGTCAAGTGGTGGAGATTACAGTGTGGAAGAATTACTGTGTCTTGGTAGGAGAGCTGGCAGAACAGGCTCTCACAGAAGAGAAGATGGAATTGTAATGTAAGCATTGCAGTAAGTGAAAAAAGGAAGGTAGAGTGTAAAAGCTGGGATAGGAGAATAAGATGGACAGCAAACACCTCTGGTTTTAATACTAAGAGTGTTAGTCTTTAAAAGCAGCACACAAGGCCAAAACCAGAGCTATAGCCTTGCACATCACACTAGAACCTGAGGCCACCTGCCAGGACATGGCAGTGCCACAGTCCCCCAAACACATCCAATACATGGATCTGAACGTACTGTGAAGTCTCTGCAATCTTGTACTGGATCCCAAGAGCTATGGCACATCTGCAGAAGAGTACGAGCTCAGCACCACTAACGATCATGTCCAGAAGAAGAGCTGCACAGCAGCTGGCCAAGGCTTTATCCACCTCACCCACTGACCCACTGTTACGGCATTACTTGGATAGAAAAGAACAGTTAAAGAGAGTAATGTCAACTTAACAGGACCCAACTTCTAAACAGAGGAAGAAAACCCAAATATCCAAAATGCTTAGCTTGTTTTCTATGAGTTTACTCTGAAAACACCCACAAAAGAGGAGCAAGCCTATGTTTTCTTTCCACAAAAAGGAACCTTCCAGTCCTCTTCTTCCCATCTTTCTTCTTCTTCCAAGTCCTTTCAGAGTTTCAGAAACTCTCCTAGAAAAGTCACCAGGTGACTTCCAATCCCCTCACTTTTGCAAACATAACTCTACAGATTCAAGGAGATTAAAGCATTTTTGGGATACACCCAGACTGTCAGATTGAACAAAAGAGGTGTGCAGAAGGAAAATAGTATTTTTAACAAGTCAGTGAAGACTGCCTTGGTGCCCAGAACCTTCAGCGCTGGACAGAAACAGGAGCTAGATCTCATCTTGGCCATGAAGCTTACCCAGTATAGCCACAGGTGTAAGAACATAGGAATGGCTGTATTGGTCCAGACCAAGAGTCCATTTAGCCCGCTATTTTGTCTCCAAGCCACAACAAGTGGCTGCTTAAGAAAGAGTAAGATCATAATCCTCTCCCTTCAGTACTCTTCCAGGCACCTACCATTCCCACCGAAAGGGATTTTCCCAGTCAGATGTGGTTTCATAACAGTAGATTTCTCCTCCAAATACTCTTACCTACACAAAGAACCATCTCCTTTAGCTTGCCTGTTCCTACTAGCTTCACCTGACAGCCCCAGGCCTCGTGCTGGCACAGAGAAAAGTAAACACTTTCCACTTTCTGCTGACTACTCAAGATTTTGTAAATCATAGAATCATAGAATCAT
>NW_009199969.1:1689-4236 GCF_000690835.1 Fulmarus glacialis | reverse complement strand
GGGAGAGGGGGGGATTCTATTTAATTTCTGAGTGGCACCGTGTAATTAGGGTTGCACAGAGCCAGCAGCCGGTGGGCAGCAAGCACAAGGGGGGGGACGAGGATGCGAGGGGGGGGGGACAAGGACAGTCAGGATGGACAAGGAGGCTTGGGAGGGACAAGGATGCTCGGGAGGGATGAGGATGCTCGGGGAGGGACAAGGAGGATGCTCAGGGAGGGAGGAGGATGCTCAGGAGGGGATGAGGACCCTGGGGACAAGGACAATTGGGAGGGACGAGGATGCTTGAGGAAGGAGGAGGATGCTTGGGGAGGCCAAGGACAGTCACTAGGGCATGAGGACGCTGGGGAGGGACAAGGATGCTCAGGAGGGATGAGGACCCTGGGGACAAGGACAATTGGGAGGGACGAGGATGCTTGAGGAAGGAGGAGGATGCTTGGGGAGGCCAAGGACAGTCACTAGGGCATGAGGACGCTGGGGAGGGACAAGGATGCTCAGGAGGGATGAGGACCCTGGGGACAAGGACAATTGGGAGGGACGAGGATGCTTGAGGAAGGAGGAGGATGCTTGGGGAGGCCAAGGACAGTCACTAGGGCATGAGGACGCTGGGGAGGGACAAGGATGCTCAGGAGGGATGAGGACCCTGGGGACAAGGACAGTTGGAGGGATGAGGACACTGGGGAGGCAGGAGGATGCTCAGGAGGGACAAGAAGGATGCTCAGGGAAGGACAAGGATCCTGGGGACAAGGACAGTTGGGAGGGACGAGGATGCTTGGGGAGGCCAAGGATAGTCACGAGAGATGAGGACCCTGGGGAGGGACAAGGACGCTGGGGAGGGATGAGGAGGATGCTCAGGGGGGGCAAGGACCTGGGGGACAAGGACAGTTGGGAGGGACGAGGACGCTGGGGAGGGACAAGGATGGCTGGGAGGGATGAAGGTGGTTGGAAGGCATGAGGACAGTTGGGGGGACAAGCATACATGGGAGGGACAAGGACAAGGACAAGGACACTGCAGAGGGATGAGGGTGCTGGGGAGGGACAAGGAACGTTTGGGGACAAGAATGCTTGGGGGGATGAGGACACTGGAGAAGGGCGAGGATGTCCAGGGGCTGAGGATCGCTTGGGGGAAGAGGACACTTGGGAAAGACAAGGTTGCTTGGGAGGGACAAGGACAGTAAGGAGGGACAAGGAGGATGGTCGCAGGGGGATGAGGATGGTGGGGAGGGACGAGGAGACTTGGGGAGGGTGAGGACAGTTGGGGAAGGATAAGGATGCTCAGGAGGGCTAAGGACCCTGGGGATGAGGATGGTTAGGAGGGATGAGGACACTCGGAGGGGGCACAAGGACATTCAGGAAGGACAAGGTGCTTTGGGAGGGATGAAGACACTTGGGATGGCCAAGGATTATTGAGGGGGGACAAGGATGCTGAGGAAGGACGTGGGCGATCGGGAAGGACGCAGACAGTCAGAAGGAATGAGAACGGTCAACGGGGATGAGGACTGTCAGGGGGACAATAACCCTGGGGAAGGACAAGGACACTTGGGATGGACAACGGTGCTTGGGCTGGATGAGAATGGTTGGGGGACAAGGATGCTGGGGAAGGAGGACACTGGGAAGGGATGGGGACACTTGGAGGGGATGAGTACGCTTGGGGAGGATAAGGACACTAGGGAAGGATGAGGACCCTTGGGGAGGATGAGGATGCTGGGGAGGGATGAGGAATTTGGGGAGGGATGGGGACACTGAGGAGGGATGGGGACACTGGGGAAGGATGAGGACACTTGGGGAGGATAAGGACGCTGGAGAAGGAGGGACACCCACCCACCTTGGTGCCACCCACCCTTTGTGGATGGCTTTTGCTAGCAAAGAGCCCCTTTTTGGGGAACTGCTTAATAAAGCTGGATTTTAGCCGAGCCGAGGGGACTCTGGCCTTGCCGGGGACCACGCTCCTGTCCCTCCTGTCCTTGGCTCGCCACCCGCCCTGGCCCAGGGGCTGCCACTCCCCATCCCGTGGCCACCTGGAAAGAAAAGGGGACATTTTCTAGCACCCCGCAATGGGTGACACCCCGCACGATCCCCGGTGCCCATCACCCCAGCGTTGGGGCGCTGCCCACCGTGCTGCGGGATGCCCGTGGCTGCCTCCGTCCCAGCTCTCCGTGGGACTCCCAGTGCTGTCCCCCAGTCCCAGGTGGGGATGGGGACCCCGGGCAAGAAGACCCCCTCCAAGGGTGATGGTGGCGGTGAGGGACCTGCCGGGGAGAAGGCAGGAGACGGTGGCATCACCATGGGGTCACGATGGGGCCATCTCCTCTTGGGAGGTGACAATGCTTGGGGTCAGAGCGGGGATCTGGGGACACTTCACTCACCCCCGTAGCCCCCATCGGTGTCCTCGAGGCCGAAGCAGAGTCCATCGACGGCCACAGCCAGCGCCCGGGCGAAGCTGGCATCCAGGAAGAAGGAGCCGTCACAGGAGCTCACCAAGCTGCAGCGGGCACTGGCGAAGTTGTCCTCCGAGACAGACCCCCAGCCATTCAGCAGTGACCCCCCCGG
>NW_009199969.1:0-1617 GCF_000690835.1 Fulmarus glacialis | reverse complement strand
TAGGTGTGCAGCGGCGAGAAGGACCGCGGCGTGGTCGGTGCCGGGGGGCTGTGGGGGACATGGCGGGGATGTCACTGGCACTGGGGGATGCTGCCACCATGGTGGTGTCCCAGGGGGACGGGGCGTACCTGGGGCAGGTGATGTCCTGGTCCATCTCCAGGTCCTCAGCTACCTGCTGCGGCGTGAGGACCCCATCGCTGAATGCTGGTGAGAGGCGCCCGGTGACCGGGGACCTGTGCCCTGGGTGCCTGGTGGCTGGGGATGTGTCTTTGGGGTACCTGGTGGCCAGGAACATGTCCTTTGGGTGCCTGGTCACCAGTGATGGGTCCCTGGGGTGCCTGGTGGCTAGGAACGTGTCCTTGGGGTACCTGGTGACCAGGGACATGTCCTTGGGGTACCTGTTGCCCAAGAACATGTCCCTCTGGTGAACAGTGACTGAGGACATCTCTTCGGGGTCCCCGGTGACTGGGGATGTGTCCCTTGGGTGGCCGGTGGCTGGGGATGTGTCCCTGGGATGCCTGGTGGCTGGTGACATGTCCTCAGGGTACCTGGTGATCAGGAACATGTCCCTTGGATGCCTGGTCACCAGTGATGGGTCCCTGGGGCACCTGGCGGCCAGGGACACATCCTTGGGGTACCTGGTGACCAAGAACGTGTCCTTGCAGTGACCGGTGACTGGGGACATCTCCTCAGGGTGCCTGGTGATGGGGGATGTGTCCCTGGGGTGCCTGGTGTCTGGGGACATGTCCTTCGGGTACCTGGTGGCCGGTGACATGTCCTTTGGGTATCTGGTGGCCAGAAATGTGTCCCTTGGGTGTCTGGTCACTGGTGATGGGTCCCTGGGGTACTTGGTGGCCAGGGACATGTTGGGGTACCTGGTGGCCAGGAATGTGTCCCTGTGGTGCCTGGTGGCTGGGGACTTCTCCTTGGGGAGCCTAGTGACCGGGGATGTGTCTCTCGGGTGCCCACTGGCTGGGGATGTGTCCTTGGGGTGCCTGGTGGCTGGTGACATGTCCCTCTGGTGCTTGGTCACCGGTGATGGGTCCCTGGGGTGTCTGGTGGCTGGAGACACATCCTTGGGGTACCTGCTGCCCAGGAACGTGTCCCTGCAGTGTCTGGGGACCGGGGACATCTCCTTGGGGTGCCTGGTGATCGGGGACATGTCCCTGGGGCACCTGGTGACCAGGGACGTGTCCTCAGGGTGCTTGGTGGCTGAGATTGTGTCCCTCTGGTGCCTGGTGGCTGGTGATGGGTCCTTGGGGTGCCTGGTGGCCAGGAACATGTCTTTGGGGTGCTCAGTGGCTAGGGACATATCCCTGGGGCGCTTGGTGACCGGTGACACATCCCTGGGGTTCTCAGTGACCAGGGATCTGTCCCTGGGGCACCGGCTGGCTGGAGACATGTCCCTGGGAATCCCAGTGACTGGGGACATGTCCTTGGGGCACTTGGTGACCGGGGACATGTCCCTGGGGCACACAGTGGCCGGGGACCTGCAGGTGCAAGACACGGTGGCTTTTGCAGCATGGGGTTGGGGTGCAGGGCACCAGGGTGGGGACACCTAGACTTACCGGGTCACCGGCAGGTGCCAGGCATGAGGTGGCCTCGGGGGTGTCACTG
>NW_009199968.1:0-25435 GCF_000690835.1 Fulmarus glacialis | reverse complement strand
CTGCGGCAAAACTCGGCCTTCCCGAGGACCGAATCCTCTCATTTTTATCCTTTTTATTTTTAAGCGAGACATGCCCCAGTCACCTTCCCCCCCTCCGTTTGTAAAGTGCTTATTGGAGCAGCTTCTCCAGTCAGCCCCAGCACCCCGGTCCCTCTTTCCTTCATGGGATGCAGCACCATCCCCTTTGCTCTCAGTGAAGGCACAGTGGGCTTGCTTAGGCATGCTCCTGATGGAGGGAGCCTTGCCTCGGGCTAATGAAAGCAGCATACAAGAAATCTCACTCTTACGCTGCTGCCAGTCTCGTTGGGAGGACTGGAAAGTATCTCCACAAGCAAGGGCTCCGGTCCCAGCACTTGGACTAGTGAGTCACCCCTCTGAGGAGCAGCCAGCGTGGCTGAAGGCATCATGCTCTGCGTGGAGCAGAAGAATGGGACCCTGCAGTGGGTCCACAGAACCTGCCCTGACATGCAGAAAGGTTTCAGAAGTCAAAGGAGAAGACCAGGATCCCCACTGCTGAGGCCCGAACTGGGGTTGCAGAATATCTGTGGAAGGATCCTGCAGCTGATGCAAAGTGGCATGGATTTGGCTGAGTTGCCTGCAGAATCCAAGAAATGGACCCCTGTCAAATGTATAGGTGGATAAACACCACAAATGTTTAAAAAAAAAAAAAAAAAAAAAAAAAAAAAAAAAAAAAAAAAAAAAAAGAAAGAAAAGAAAAAACAGCATAGCAGCATAGGAAGTCATCAACTTTGCTCATCACAATTTGAAATTCCAGTAGAAAAAGGTGTTGATGTTTCAGAACTCGGAAGACTTCAAAAGGCTCAATCTGTCACTAGAGCAGAAAACGCCAACGCGAGCATCGCTGCCTTTCCTTTTGCCATGGAAGCTCCTTCCAACTTGGCTGGCCTTGGTCTTGCAGGGTAGCGGGAGCCAAGGAGCCTTCCCCTTTCTCACAGGGTCCAGGGGACTGAGCCAAGCTACGAGGGAGAGGGCTTTTTTGTCTTCCTAAGTCATTTGGTTTTCAGTTTTGCGAAACATCAAGAATTTAAAAAAATAGCTAATGAAGTTCACAAAACCTCAAATTCTACTGAGTTTACTCATTCCCCCCACTATAGTACGACTTAGTCTTTATGTATGTAACCGTATGGTGTGTTTTCCACAAGACTTTGAACAGTACTGGCACAACTCTCGTCAGGAAGCTGCTCTGGGTTTGCAGTTGGAGAAGAGAGGACAGCAAAGTGTTTAAGAGACCCAGACAGTATCTTTGAGATAGTGCAGTTTACTATTGATACATTCATACAGGAACACATTTTACAGTGGAAATTTTTAAGTCAGTAAAAGGACAGTGCAAAGTAAAGAGACAAATTTTATTGTGATTGCTTTTAACCAGCTACCTCGTAACAAAACTCCTCTTTCCGTCTTTGTGGGCATTGCAGGAATGAAGGACTGATAGCATATTGTTTCAAGCTGAGTGATTTATATATAGGATGATGACCTTTGAGAAGACAGACTTGGTTCTCTTCTTTCCACGACTGTGAAAATGCTCACTGCTTACTTTCCCTGGCCACCTTGGAAGAGGTAAACATCCTCTTCTTTCCAAGATTCCTGACAGAAAGGCTCTCAGGAATGAATGCGCACACATTTCTCCAGCTAGCAATGTACACACACAAACATTGGAATTATGTTCATGTTTCTCAGTCTACCTGCTTTTTTAGTACAAGGTGAAAGTGAGCAATGGTAATTAGAAAGATAATGAAGTCAGATTTGCTGACATTTAGGAACACCAGTGAGGTAAAGTAGTTCTCATACTGATGGTTTTCTCTAGTGTTTTACCTTTCATTGTGCTTTGCTTCAGACTGGCACATCAGGCATGAGCACAGGTCCCTAACTTCTCATTTCTTTACGAACCTCCCTTTGCCTTTTTCAGTGTACTTTTTGGGTTTTTGCTTTTTTTCCCTTCCGCACCAGCCCTACGGGACTTCCATTTTGGATAATGTGAGCATCATGCAAGGTAACATGCATTACTGAAAATCACTGGGGAATGGCAGGATTCTGGTACAGCACTATCTCAGAAAGAACTGTGATTTGATGGATTTTCACCAAATAATCCTTGGTTTTGCCTAGGAGTTTAAACACGACACACTGACATTCTAATTTAGCTTAGCTTGGGGCAAGACTTGAACTCTCCTATGTTAGAAGAAATCCCGCTAAAGAAGTGGAATACGCTATACATACTAGAATTTTTTTTTTTTTGACTGCTTTTCTGATAAAATGGAAGCTACTGTGGCATGATGCCAGAAGACAAATTCCATGAGTTGTGCTGGGTGAAATCCTGATCGACTTTTTTTTTTCTTTTCCCACAAAAGCATCCCCACTAATTGAAATGGATCTAATCGCACAAATATGATGAGGAGTCCTTCAGGTCTTATCCTGCAGTCCTGGATGTTCACCTGATGCTGATAAATGTTCTTTCTGAAATGCTGTCCCACAAGCATGAAGAAATTCTCAGGTTTTTTTTTTCCTGTGGTAAGGTTTGATTTTCATAATTCACTATATTGGGGTTCCAAAACTGAAACAGATTACTTCAGATTAGTATGTGACTCAGCCATTCAGTTTTTTGAATGAGCTTGTAGTGATAGGGAGAGAGACCTGGGTGGTTCCTCAGATAACATGTTGTAAGTACTCCAGCTAAATGCAGATTTTGAATACTGGAATAGATTACACAAGGGACAGTGAATTCATCTATAATGAGGGAGAAAGTTATTTTTGACAAAGCTTTATGTAGGCTTTAGTTTAAATTCTAGTGCATAAGTAGTCAGAAAAAACGGGCGTCATAATCAGGTACTTACTTTTCCATTCTTTGATTCAGAGGGAGAAGTGGTTTTTTTCCAACCTTCCTTAAATCATTTCCAGGTATAAAATGTATCCAGATACAAATGCTAACACATTCTGTCAGAACAAATGGTCATGGGCTGTACAAGTACAGCTGGTATACTTCTACAATAATCTTGTCAAAGAGGGAAATCTTGCTACCACCCATTTACAAACCTCATCTTTACTCAGCGAAGGCTTGTTCAGTGGTGTCGGCAGGAGAACTTTGAGTTTAAAGCTAAGCACATGTTTAAGTGTTTTGCTGAATTGGTTCCTACATGATTTAACTGGTGTCACACAATAACTTATGGAAAGAGCTGTAAGTGGAGCCCTAAGCTTCCAACTCACGATCGGAAACTTTAATCTGGAAGCTGTTTTTTCCCTGTCCTTACAGTACATATGACAAAACAAATATCCATCTACAAACAGTTAAATGTGTCCTTAACCATTTTACAGAATTTTTGTGTTCTTTCCCCACATGTGAGCTGCTAAACATATTAGGGCTGCCAAATGTGTTCAGCCTCCAAAAAGGAACATTCCCCTACCAAGTGCAATGCAAATGAGCACTGAAAATGATCAGTAAATCCCACGTTGTTGCTCTGGCTTCCAAAAAAACCCTTTTACTAGATTCAGAACAGATTTATTACCCAAAGACCTGCTTTTCTTACAACTTTGTTACATAGTTTCACGTTCTATCACAAAGGTATTGATATTTTCACTTATAACAGGAAAAGAATACGTCACTACAGCACTGACTTTTAAACGACTAAGGCTATCCTTATTATCCAGGCTGTAATATTATAGTTTTTATTTTATTTGCAGTACTGTGCTTTCTGTATGTCAAATCGAATTTGGTCTGTTGTATTTACATATCTTCAAAGACAGCCCAAATCTCAAAGCTTTTAGATGGTTTGGATTCAATCCTCATTTAGAAGTAAAACATACTGAAGTTGATAGTAGTTTTAGCTGAGGAGCAAGTGAATATAACTAAAATGGTAACTTCAGTGGTCCAGCTGCATTATAAAAGTAGTTCAGGGGACCAGATGCCATTCATTTCAGGAGGAGGTAGAGCCAAACTACCTTTGAAGGCTTGGGCCTAGCTTCTTTTCACTTATTTAGGTGAAATAAAACACCAAATGCTTACTGAGGGCTTAACAAGTTATAGCAAATGTTTGAATGATCTCAGTCTAAATAGAATTTTTTATTGCAATGAGACCCATGTTTGTGTTTCACCAGAATTGTGCCGGGTCCTTGCCTTACCCACACAACCTTCCTGTGAAGGGTGGGTTATTCCCACTGCTGTATGCGTTGACTGCTGGGGGTCACATCCTGAGGGGACTTTAGGTGCAAACTCAGGACGGGAGCCCCTCTCCTGGGCAGACCTGCAGCCCCTATGCCCGAGGGTGCTGCCTTTGCCGCCCTTTCTCCCTCCTTCCGGCAAGGGCCTGGGCATCTGCACCCTTCCCCTTGCCCTCCATTTTTCTATAGGTATGGCAGGGTGGCTGGCCGACAGCAACGTATGGTCTCACCAGGTACAGTGCGTCCCTGAAACACGGGATTCACAGAGTCTGAAGAGATCAAGAGGCAGAACTGGGAAGAGAAACCAAATGGATGAAAGCCCCAACAGGGCAAGAAAAAAAACCATAATCAAAAGAATTGAAATTGATTGCAAAAAATTTGAAAGGCAACAGAGAACAGTCTGGGGATTTGATATCTCTCCATATGTTCAAAACTCCCACAGATGGAGTCATGGGTCCCACAGGATGAAGTGAAGAGATGAAAGAAAGCAATTCATGAAACTACTACAGCTGGCTGTGGATCTCTAACTAGGAGAAAGAGCGTCATTCAGCTGTGGCCTGATAATGATTATGATGATTAAAGCTGAACAAATAATTCCCTTTTTTTTTTTTTTTACTCTAATATGTGTTTTGCCTCTTTTTCCCCTCATAAGAACATCCACACACAGACCACAGCTTCCCCTAGCACATTAATTACTTGGGTGTGCTCATATAGCTGTTACTTGCATTGTTGATGAATATTTAAAATCCAAATCATCTTGCTTAGCTGTGAATGGTCAGAGGAGTCAGATGGCAGCATTTCAGCTCCCCAGTCAGCACACCATCACTTCCTGAACAAATACTTGGGCATACGTATTAAAAGTGGGGCCTCTTCTTTATAAGTGGGGCCTCGTATTTATAAGCATCCATTTTGCTCTGAAATGGCTCTGAAAGCCATCATCCACGTAGAATTAAGTAATTTCAAAAACCCCTCTGAAATAGTTCAAAGGTGAAGAAAATTTGTTTTGCTGTTATATTTCTTGTTCCACTGTGGCTGTCTCTGGTATTCTTGAAAAGTGAACAGGGAGAAATTTGCTCTGATGATAACCATAGACTACTCAGTTTGATATAATCATGTGATGAAACGCTGGGGAAAGGAGAGCAATGGGAAAAATATCTATTACAGCATACACCAGAAACAAAACAATGTATCTCCACTCATGTTTGTTGCAGACTTGCCCGTTCTTGCAAGTTATTAGCTTTTTATTTATTTATTTGTAATTAGTTATATGTTTCATGCTATTCAAGAACCAATTGGTTTCACATCAGTCAAAAGACTATAAGGAAACTGCAATTTGTTCCCCTTCCTACAAAACACACTCTTCCTATTTCTATGAATGTTCTCTGGCAATAAAAATTGTAAGCTTATCAACAGTGATATAATTCAACCTATGCATGATTTACTGATATTAATATTCTTGCTTGTTTACTTTACAGCAATTAACTGCGTTTCTTCCTAGTGATATTCTTTTCTTAACATTGCTTCATTTTCCTTTCCTTGAATGCTCACAACGATGTGCTGGAAATGGGGGCACGGGAATGGACTGATATTCATCAAATAAGACAGACATTAATATTTATTATTGTCCTTCATTTATTTAGTTATTTATTTTATGTTTTGAGAATATTCACTTCTAGGAAACCACACAAGAACAAAGTTGGTTCTACTTCAAGAAAAGCTCTGCTGACCAGAAACCATCTCATTTTTCTCTCAGCTAACCACATAATGCATCTTAAATTTGCATGGTAATTTGCATGGTTCACAACATTAAGGAAAAGAGAAGTAAAGTTGATGGTTGTGGCATTTTTGCAATTGGGTGAATGTATTTGCAGAGGTGGGGATGAGCCATGTTCATGTCACTGGTGGTGGAAGCCTACATGTTTGTGAGGTTTCCATGGTGTTCTATTACTGCATTTGTGTAAGCATAAGTATGTGACTGTTCAAAGATATGTCCCTCACTAGGGTATCCCTGGAAGCTGCTTGTGTTATGCTAGATTAAAGACACTGAAGTTCAGACCCAGCTTGGGTAAAAATGTGTAGCTTTACTTCTATTTGTTTTGGTTAATCATATACTACATGTTAATCCTGTCATCAGACACCCCTTGTTCAAATACAGCAGAATGCTTTTCGTTTGTGTCTTCATTTGGATTTAACACTTTTTTCTCAAAACTAAAAAAGCGAACAAGCAATTCTTCACTTAATTTGAATTGTGCTTAACGTTGTTCCTCATTCTTCTGCCTCCAAATCCTTTATGAAGGTGACATTTAACAGTCGCTAAAAAATATATAGAAAACCTGGATTCAAGTCTAGATATCCAGTTACAGGTCTAATCCCTTGCATATTTATCAAACTCCATCCAGAAACCATCTAGAAACCAGCTCAATAACAACCTTCAGACAATGTCATGTCAAAGGCAGCTTGCTAGCTACTTATCTGCCAACCTGGATGGCTCCTCATTCAAAATTCCAGCTCTTGTAGCACACTTCGTTTCCTGCATTTAACTAATAATTCTCCATTTGCCACTGGGCTTAGTGTTTTGCTGACAACTGCAGAATGAGATATCTTGCATTTTCCTTCTTTACAAGGTTTATCTTAGCATAAAAGGTACCATGAGCTGCCTTTGGTAAATCGATCTTGGTTTTATCCAGTTTTTGCCCCTATCTTCACTTATTCTTTGTTTCAGTATTTACTCTAAATTTTTTGTGCATTACTGAGATCTGATTTGCTCTCTCTTCTCCCTTATGAAATATATTTATATTAATTTTCCCCATTTCCTGTGAGACTGTCCCAGATGAGACAGATTCACTCAAATTATTTGCTACTGGATTTGGAAGCTCCTATGCCAGTTCCTTCAGAGTCCTGGTCCAGAGATTATTTTATAATGTAAATTTTGAGCATGTCTTAGTCTGGGAATCTGGGCTTTTCTTCTGCCTCAGATGTTCTCATTCTTTTTCAATACCCTTTATTCCTTTTTCCTTTTCCTTTTCTTTTATTTTTCTTCCTTTTTTCTTTTTTTTTTTTTTTGCCTTGTGTTCAAAATCAATGTATATTTTTGAAATATCAACACCAGAAATGGATATAGCTTTCTAGTCAAATAAGTGATGAAAATATCTTCCCTGTTCTACTTGGTATTTGCCTATATATGTGCGTCCAAAGTTCACGTGCTTTTTCGTAATCCTAACATAGTGCTGGATGCGTTGTTCAATTAATTATCGCACCATGACCCTTTACAAATCTTTATTAGAGTCACTACTTCCTATGTTCTCACATTTCACTGAATTACAATGTGTGTTCTTAAGGGAAACCACCTCAAATTTTTGTGTAATCTGAAAGCCTCAGCAGTTTTAGTATATTGTTTCAGGTACAATAGCTGAACATAGCTATTGCTATGTTGCAGCTGAACATAGCTGCATCAAGAAGAGCCCCTTATAGGACCTCTCTGCATTACTAACTCTTCAGCCACCCATAGTGAAGATCTTTCACTTACAACTATTACTACAACTACAACAGTTACTATGCTCTATTTACAACGGCTTTGTATCTATGATGGATCTATGTTGAAAAGATTCTAGGGAAAATAACTGACAAACACTTAATATACAGGACAGCAAAAGAGTTAAAATTTTGCTCAGAAAAACATTTCATTATTTTCTTGATCCTGCTCTTAAGGAAAATTAAATTCCTGTCCTTAAGCTAATGAAAAAATTCTAAAACATACAACATTGCTGAATTTGTATGTTATAATCTGAAAGAAAATTAGGAAAAAACAAAAACCTTTTTTTGTTAAAAATCTTCCTAGCGTTTGGCAAGATCTACTCCTTTCTACCATGTCTGTAATATTCCTTGCTTCCCTCATGGAACTATTTATTTCATAGATTAGTCATGCCTGAGGGTGTTTTTATATTTTGAGGTGTAAGATGCCCTGAAAATCTAAATAATTTTAATTATGTACAGTTACTCCTGTTACACTTGTCAAGAGGACGTGTCGAGGGCTCTGTGTACACATAGATATCTTTGACTGAAATGGAACTTGCTGTATAAGGCTATGGTCTTGAATAAGAAATACCCATAGAGAAAATAAGAAGAGAATGTATTTTCGTACTAGCTTTCCTACTAAATTTCTTACTAAGTGCTCTCTTAGTACTGAGATGGAAGAAGTCAACCATATTTTTCTTCCAAAGTAAATAGTGTAACTTTGATAAATACTTCTGTTAAATTATACAAATGCTCTCTTAGATTACCTTTTGTTCAGCTTCTTCCTTCCTTTGGGCCCCAGAATTACTGTTTGATGTACTTAAGGGTAGCAGAGGGAGGTACCCAACCACCACCCTGTGCGTCCCAGCAGAATTGAAGACCTTTTTACATAAAGCTGGCTATAGATCTTTCTTTATTCTTTCAGACATCCAAAATCATACTAAAATGCCATTGGCTCCCACATTCAAAAGCAACTAGTAATTGGGCCTCTGTTTTTTAATCAACTCGACATACCTTCAGAGTGACTAGTTCCTAGAGAATAAATCTGTGGAGATGTAATTCTATAATTTGTTAGAAATAGGCTTCTATGTGGGGTTATTTTTCATTTTCTTTATAGAACTTGGGAGGGAAAGTGATATTCCTGCACTGAATTTTGGATACTGGGTGAAAAACAAGATGGCTGTTTGGAGTAGCTCCATTTAAAGGCTTTTAGACTTAGTTTAAAATTTCAGTTTTCTGTATGGCTTGCATAGTATTACTGTGATAAGAAGATGTTAGTAGATAGTATATAGCCCTGTTCAGGTTTGATCTTGAAGAAACATTCTTGATCATCTGTAATGCATTTCTCTTCATACAGAAAGGAGGCAGTAGGCATATTCCCTGCTTCAACCTCTTTGACTAAGAGCTGTAGCTGTAACTTTCAATAAGTTATACCCATGTGAGTCTCCTTGAGGCCACATTCTTACATGTAATGAGAAGCCTTTTTCAATATAATAAACAAAGTTTGTGTTTTCAAATTCAGTGGAAGGTTATTAGATATTTAAAGGTTGATTATTTTTCGCACCATCACAGATAGTTAACTAAGTTTTGATTTGTGTCCTTTATTAAATTCCTCAGTGCTCTCTTGTTATGATTTTCTCAGATTCATTTCCAGTATATGTAAATTAGTGGAATATTTGGAGCATGAATAGTTGCGTCTACATTTTGTGTGCCAAGATTAGATTGAGGTTCTTTGTTGCAAATCAAGTTTTTAGTAATTAATAAAAACCTGACCTTTGTTTAGAATTACTATTAGAATTACTATTTAGAATTACTATTTCGAATTACTATTTCAGCCTCTTGGATTGTAAAGTAAAGCTAGACACCACCTATAAAAGAGTGGACTTCACACTGTAAATGGAAATGAGGCAATCTCTTTAGCCAACCTGGGGTTCCTTGTAGGGCTATATGGACTATAGAGTAGGGTATGTTCCGCCAAATACTGCTTTCAGTCTCTTAAACCACCTTCTGAAGGGAGCTGATGAGTGGCACATAACCAGAGGATGAGGTTATTTGCACCACATGGCCTAAGTGGTTCTTTCAGAGTTGCTTTTTGATGCTGAAGCGTAAGCTTGCCTTTTCACCCTGGTTCCTCCTCAGAGGTGTGCATCAGACCAGTGTGAATAGCATGTAAATTTGAGTCATGTGTCTCTCTGTTGTGGTGTGTCGCTTAAAAGACTGCTATGAGATGATCAGCAGATTGACAGCTTTAACACGTCACAGAGAAACAGTAACAATGAAGCTTACAGGGGTTGTAGTTCAAACGAGCTTGAAAAACATCTGACTAATGATGTCAGTGGTGTAGCCATAGGTATGTAAGTTGTTCATTGACCATCGCTACTATCTCAGTTAAGAGGGTGTCTATCATCTTTCTTTCAAACATACAATGGGGACTTCTGCTCCTGGTAGGACACAGTCAGGCCTTATCATATAAATCTACAGTGATTAGTTCTGCCAGGAAAATCAGTAGCTTCCAAATGCCTTAGACATATGGCCTCCAAAAATCAGATCTATGGAAGAACGGCTGTGGTGCCACAGAAGAAAATGATCTCAGATTATTGTTGGAAAAAAGACAATGAAAGCTCTTTTCTGAGGTTTGGCCTGGTTAGAATGAGGATTTTCTTAGAAATTCAGTCCCAGATATAATTAAAACGTCATCAGACTTCTGCATCATGGAAGTCTGTGTAAGGTTGAACACCCAGCCAAAAGGAAATGTGTTTAAAAGCTTTCATAACACAAAGCCAGCCCGAGATCTTCTTTGATCTTTACTGGATTGCTTTATAGACAACCTATTTCACAACTGCATTTAGTCATCTGCCTTCATGATAGAAAGCAGATTTGGTGTACGTCTGTGCATTGTAAAAGTGGTAAGCAGGTCATGGCACAGGATCATGGAACGGTGTCATCTTATGGACATTCTGCAACTTCATGGCAACTTAAAAAGATGTCAAAAAGCATCCTTTCCCAGGTAAATTTAAAAAAAAAAAAGTTGTTTTTTTTTTTTTCTTATTTCCATGAGGAAAAGGAGAAGGTCCATAAGGAGAATTTTAAAACTAATGGGATTATGCTTGCTAAGGAAGAAAAATTGTCAAGTACGAAAGTGAGATTTTGGAAAATTCCAATTGTGATGGGTCGAGAGCTGCCCTAACTATAAAAATACATATTTTTCTCACTTAACTCAGAAGCTGGTTATACAAATCTTAGCTAGTCTTTGACTCTTTCTGTGGTCAACACAGAGACACAGGCAACATAGAGACTTCTCCCCTCCTAAAAGCAAGTCTAAAATGAACAAGAACCAGAGGTGCTTACCAAAGACCAAAATGAACAAAACAGGCCTTTAAAGGTTACAGTGACAGTAAATGACTGAGATGTCAGAATTCACACATTGTTCTGATAAGCATGAACGGATTTTTTCTCCTTGAGTGTTACTATCTATCTAACCTTTCCAAGGTCCCTTTGGCCTTTCCTGCTTAAAATCTCTATGAGTTCATAATTTGTTCTTTGACTAGCAAGTTGTTATCTGGCCTCACAATTCAATGTGTAGCCAAAAAAACCAATGTGGAAAATGCAGATACTGAAAAGTAACAGTGAAGACAAAGAAGAATGAGTACTTAAATCCCGGAGTGAATGAATGAGGACATTGAGCCCATCACACAGAAACAAGGGAAGGTAGAATGTGCTAAATTCAGGTATAGATCTGGATATTTAAGTCAATGCTGGACTCATAAAAAACAGATTCTGGAGGGAAGTTAATTTTCTCTTGGACATCATTTCTTCTTCTCTTGCTACTATACTCCTCTGTCTTTCTCCTATCTAACTCTCTCCCCTTATCTGTCCCCTATGTGTGACACCAATCACAAGATGTCCTTCCTGCCTTCATCTCTCTCATCTAGTCCCCAGATCTGCTATCCTTCTGCTATCTCCTGATGAACACTGCTTTCCCACACTCCTGACTCCCCTGATGTGCTCTTCAAAGTAACTCCCAAATCGCATTCTTTACATTTCCGAGTTAGGCTACTTCCTCTTTTAATTGAATTTTGAAATTTTATTCCAAAAATGAGGACACAAGGCTTCCTCTAAACGACTTTTACGTATGTGTTGGGGATATCAGATGTAAGATGTGCTCATTCCAAACTCAGAAACAATCTTCCCAACTATTTTTTTCTGAAACTTCCTAAAAAATGAGCTCTGAGACAGCTTCAGAACCAGAAAATTTTAGTTTAGAGTATTCACATGCGAAAAACTTAAAAGCTAATAAAAAAAGAATCAAATAGCCTTAATGTAGAGATGTTGTTATCTGCACTGCCTGTAACATTCCTATCACGTATATAGCAGTTGTTACTGGATGCCTTGGAATAATCCACAAGTATCAGGTTAACTACACTACCAAATATTAAGCAAACAGAAGAGATTTATGTCAGTAGGAAATAGAAGTCAACCCTCACCGTGTAGGACTGTTGTTAGGAAGGGAGGATCAAGGAATTTTTCCTAGTCAGACCATGGTCTGTTGAGTGATTATTCTAATAAGAAGTTTCTCTCTAAATCTCTGACTAGTCCAAAGGGTTGAAGTTAAGTATGGTTGAACAAAGAAAAAAATCCTTTAATTCTGTACTGATTAAAAAGTTAATTTGGACTTACTTTATGGACAGATACAAACTGAAATGGCATCAGTACAGTTTTCTGAAGCTTAAAGCATGAAAGAAAATATAAGTAAATATACAGTTCATGTTTCAAGCAGGCAACATGAAGATAAAATGTGATGCTCATTGTATAAACCTCTGGAAATAGAAAGGAATCTTGCGGGAAAAACTTAGATCTTTCAGAGAAGTGGCATGCATAATAAAAAAAACTTCTCACAAAATGTAATCGATCCTTTATATTTTTCAGGAAAACTTTGCAAGTCTGACATATTTTCATGTCAGTTCTATGTATCCCATTTATTAACAATGCTCAGCTAAGAGTAAAATCTATTGGGGAAATGTCTGATGCTTCTTGCACCACAAACATATAAGATTTTTTTGTTAGTTCTTTCACCCATGAAACTTGAGGAATCTCAAATGACAACTGCTAAATTGTATCCTAGAGACAGGCATGAAAAGAACTCCTCAAATTAAATGGATGGCCATAAGTAACTCCCCATTACAGCTGCGTTTGGAAGGGAGTGTGAAGAGGTCACTAAACTATACATCAAACTGGGAAGACTTGCCAGGAAAACATGCATTTCTGGAGTTGACATGGCAGCATGCAGTGTCTCAGCATTATAGTGTATGGAACAAATTCTGATGTCCATACTCAGTCTTTAATCATTCTTTACTCAAAAATGTCACAGAATTAAACGGGAACAGTGCCACAATAAATACTGACTTATAGTTGGGATTGACAGTGGTTTACTCTTTCAAAGATGACTATTCCAAGTACTCCAAAATTCACATATAACCCTGACTGTTTGGAAAATTGTTGGTCTCCTGAGGCTGCAAGGCAGGGTTAGTGTCCCAGGTTCAAGGTTATTTAAGCAATTGATTCCAAAGTGCCCCCCTCCCATACCCATGCAACAGCACGCAAAGCCACTTGATCCTTCGTTTTATATGTACGACTAAGGCTCAAACCTTGGCTCAACCTTTCCCAAAATGAACAAAGACCTTCTGGATATGTCTCAAGCACATAACAGCCATGGCCTTTTAGGCAAACAGGTAGTGGGAAGGTGTTCACATACAAAATTTCTCAAGGTTTAAGTTAGAAGCTCAAAGCCAGCCAGGAAAATGAGCTGAAAGAAGCATCACATGAATGTTGAAGCTTAGTGTCTGTTGAGGAGTAAAGGAGCTCCACACATGCACTGACTCAGTGCCTGGGAGGCTCAAAGAGACATGCTGCCCCCAGTGACGGTAAGCTAAACATCACGTTTGGGGCCTCTGGAGAACCTGTGCTATTCCTGCCTCCTGCCTAATGGGGTCCTCTGGGAAGTTTCATGTGGGCATGTTCAACTGCACAGAAAGTGTGTGTATCAGCATCCTGAGCCATGGGTCATCCAGACTGGATGATGACTGAAATGTGTTATGCCTACTTTCTGGCCTGCAAGCTGGATTTCTCTTCCAAGGAAATGAGAAAATGAGAATACAGGAGGTCATAAGGAAGGACCTAGGATTTGCATGGATCTCATCCTGATGTTGTGTCTAATTAAATGTGCACCCAGAGCTGAAAGCCTGGAGCATACAAAGTTTTCATAGTGTAGCTATAACGCCAGACATCAATATTTTTGGATGCAAAAGACTATTTCAAGGTGCTTGAGAATCTGTATACAGATTCCGGTTTTATTTTAGGAATACTTTCCAAGGAAATTAACACTGATGTAATAGCTAGGATTGTACGGGCATACTTCCTGACCAACAGAGCTGAGTATAAACAAAGCACAGCAAGTCACCAGTTTGCGTGGATAAGGGATCCCTCATACAGATCCTGTAGAGTGAGCTCTTCATAATGCTTCCAGATGCTTCTCAGATGCTTTCTTGGGTCAGAGTGAATGTATAGAGGACATCATTACAAGGAGAGAGCAGGGGGCTCAGGAGCAGGGACAGAGGAGGTGTACAGTGCAAGAGGGTGCTCCAGAGGCAGGAGAGAAGAGGGCAGGTAGCTTAATTGCATTTCCTTATTTTCAGAAGGTGAAATTTGTGTTACACTGAGTAGTAGCAGCTTTTGTGTTCTCCTAAGCTCTGTATTAACAAAGTTCAGAGATATTTCATGAAAATGTAGTTAAGACCATGAAAATTTAACACTGTATCTGCTCCAAGGTTTTTTAGAAGTCTCTTGGAGGAAGTTTGATATTCTAAGACACTTCAAGAAAGCATATCGTTTATTTCTGAGTTCTAACCAGTCACACAGTCACTGGAGAACATTCATATTCAAACTCCCATGGCTCTTTCAAGTACATCTAGTTTAAAAATTACAAACAATGGAAAGTTAAAAGTCTGCAAATAGTGAGAATATGGAAGTCCCCTTGGTGTTATGTAATGCATATTTTAATTGGGAAAAAAGTGGTATTGATATTTATTATAACTGTGTGTTTATATATTGTGGCTAGCCAACTGTGAAAAATATCTCCATCAGCTATTTCCTTTCTCTGTTATGGTTTGTAAAAAGCGTTCTGGAATATTTTAGACAAGAAATATGAAACTACTTTTTTACACATTCCATTAGAACTATTTCCCCAGTCCAAGAAAGTGGTGGAGAATAAGTTGAATGGGGAGTAGGCTTAGCTGGTCAAATGTTGGTTGGCTTCTGTCAAATATCTCTGACAAAACTGTGACAATTTCGCAGAAAAAAACCCATGCATATATGAAAAAATAGACTGGTGGAGGAATTAAAGATGTGAAGCATACTCCATAGTTTATAGGAGTTCTACTACCTGTTGTGCAGCCATCTTTGGCTGATGAAGCAGAAAGTGCACAGTGCAAGCAGATTTTTTTCATTGACTACTTCTTTGGATTTGGCACAAAGAACAGTCTTTACTGACATGCAGTGATTGATACTGTACATGACGGCAATAAAACTCCCTTCACATTCTCCTCTCTCTCTGCGTGAGTGATGACTGTAATGACTCTGTCTTTGTTCTTTTGTTCACTCCTTGAATTGCTACTTGTAGTTGCCAACTTGCTTTGCACCTGATTTGTCAAAAGAAAATCTTCTCCTCTACCACTCAAACCTAGCAAAGGAAATTATCTGAGGTTGGTTCAGTGGTTTCCAGAGGAACACAGAGTCCTCATAGGTTGTGTATTATTTCCTTGCCCTCTTCCCTTATCTGTTACATATTTCTGATTGCTCCTGATTCCATTTCCTCTCCCAGTTCACCATGTCATGGTGGTGGACCTAATTAAATGTTTGGAATGAGAGGGGTGTGCCTGCCATGAAATAAAATAATGCTTTTGGACCTGCACATCTGCCACATAGCATTTATTTTACTTCTCATTAAATATGTCAGAGTCTGTAAAGTGAATTGTTTGACTTCGAGAGGACTCCCCTGCTGGGAAAATGACGATATGCAGAAATGACACTTGCAGCTTCTCAGCTCTGCCCAGATGAGATCCTTCTCACAGTAACGTGAGAGGCAGGGTTTCCAGATGTCACTGTCTCCAAAGGAAATAAAAGCTTCCGCTTTACATGGCCCACACAATGTGTTTCACTTCAGTGCACACAACTATGCACAACTAGTGCAGTATCACATCAGTACTGTATCCCAAACCCTTAGGGATGACGAAATATAGGACTATAAAGAAGATCTGTAGTGGGTGAAGTACAGTTCAGCAGTTCAATTCATGTTACGTTGAATCTCAACATTTAAAATCAATTAGGGAGTGACTGATTATATCTAAACCCTGGATACACTTTCCAAGAAAAAACAGAATAGTTCATTAAAAAAAAATACCTGTGCTCTCTGAAGCTGACAAATGAAGAAATGTTCCCTGATACAGCAAATGCAAGATATGTGACTGCCATCTACTAGATGACCTAAAGAGTGTACAGAAAAAGCACAATTTGTGCTCAGGATGAGCTCAGCTAAAACCGTCCACACTAACTTACATGTCAAATGGGGCATTTGCACATTCAAGTGCTATATTTGGTTGTAAAATTATAGTAAATACATGCAGGCATTTTTTGTTCAAGTCACTGAATTTGCAAACAGCTAGGAGAAGGTGAATCTTCCTGTTTCAAACCTTCAGTACAACTTCATTTGGCTTTTCTGTAGTGACTGTGTTGGTTTACTGCAACTGAGGAACAGACCTGATGTGCAATTCAGAAAAAAGTACAGATTTGTTTCCTACAAAGCAGTACACAGTTTCAATTAAGGCACCATTGTATCACCATATTCCACTTAGGATGATCTAAATATTTACTCGGAACATCCCTCTGAGCCCATTTCAAGAGTCAGCCCACAAGCATGGTCTTCAGAGGGCAGATTTTCTCCGTTCCCCGCCCAGATTCAAGGGTACTTTGGTGACTTAACAAAAGGTTTCCTGGCTTTTGAAAAGGCTGAAGGTTTAAATGTGTCCAAAACTCATTTTGTGCTCCTTTGGGATCAGACACTGAAATGAGATTGAACCCGTGATGTTGGCATGCACTTGCATAGTGAATATTGAGACCCCTATGGGACATGAACAGGAACCAACAGTTACTGATATATAAAACAGCATGCCGTAGGTGCATGGCCTAGAGCAGCCTTCTCTGATACTGGATAAAGTTACCTCTGTATTTCCAGCTGTTTACACTCTGCAAGTTTTGTGCATAGAATAATTTTAAAGGGTATACAAAGCTGTGGAAACTACATTAAGAAAGTAGCAGCTCCTTAAGTACCTCCCCTGTCTATGGACTAGTGAAAAGACCATTGCAATACTTTCCTCTATTTTCCTTTCCTCATCTGCTCTTGGTTCTTCTATCTGTAGTTACCACATTGCTGAATGTGATTTACACCCAAATCCTGTCTTTTCCAAACATAACAAAGGAAAACATTATGGGTTGGAGCTGTTATTTGAGGAGGACTTAAAGAAACACGCTGAGAATTGGAACAGTTTTCAGAAGCTTGCAAAGGGAGAGGAATATGCAGGAGAGAAGGAAGGATCAAAGTAATGAGAAGGCTATATAGGCAAAAAAGGTACAGGGACGAAAGAGGAACTGTTTTCACAAACCGGACAAAATATGTCGTCCTTCACTAGCAACAGAAATTTCCCTGTTGCTTTCCTGAAGAAGCTGTTCTGGCTCCTGCAGTCCTGAAATTCAGCTCATTGTGACTTAGGAGTTTCCTTCCCAGCCAGCCGGAAAGGCTGGGACTGGGATTCTTCAATAGTGATGGTGGTGACTGAAAGGGAAGGTGATTTATAGAAACTTCTCTCTTATATAATTGTAAAATTTGCAGCACAAAGAACACGGGGCTCTCTGTGCAGATTGAATTCAGCAGAAAGAGCATGTGATGTTTCCCTAAAGTGATGATGTACACCAGAAATCAAAAAAGATGGGCAGAAAAGGAAGGGTTAGGAACTGGAGAAAGAAAAATGTAGAGAGGAGAGAAAAAGTAAGCCACTAGAAGTGGAAAAAAACATTAATAAAATAAGTGCTATAAAGAGATTTCTTTTGCTATGTAGTACTCAAGAAATATATCTCTCTGGCCTACTGGAAAAGCAATGTCATTTTTGGATGGCGGTGATGTTCTACCCGAGTCAACCTGGTATGTACTATAACCCCATATTTTGAGAAATGCCATCTGAGGAAGTGAAGACTTCATTTATGTAGACTTGGAAAGGAAGTCATAAAAAGCATTCTTTCCACTCAGATTTTTCTTGAATGGAATAAGGCTCCCTGTCTCTTATTGGCTTAGTCAGATAAGCATTCAGCTGAAGTCATGTTATTTCACAGACCTGACTCTCAACAGAAGCCAATCTCCTCATGGGCTATTTGCCATACTGTTGACCATATAATCCAAATAATCCACAAGCACCAAACAGTGATGAAATAGAGAAAGAGGATTCAATGGAAGACAGTGAAATAAGTAACCATATCCTATTTGAGGAATTATCAGCAAAGAAGAGTTTCTCAGCATGGTGCTAGGGACATTAATATGCTACAGAAGATATTTTCTACCCAGTGAAGAGCCTAGCCTGGTATTTTGGTAATTACATGGTAGCAGCACTTTTTATAAATTTCGGTGGAAAGGAGAGGAAAAACAGGGATCCATTTTTCCACTTAGATGTAGAAGGGTGGACTTACAGAGGTCCTCCAGTTTTAGGTACGACAGACAGACAGAGTCTTTACTGTCATAATAGGAAACACCTCTAGAACCAAAAGAGTCTTTCAAGCAAAAGAAATGGTCATTATATGCCAACTTAAATTTCCCCACAGATGTATGTAACTTACTAGTTTGGTTTTTTCTCTGCTGTATTAAGAGAGATCCAGTTCCTGGGGCTTTGTGGAAGAGGGGAGAGAGATTCTTATTTCTTCTCTTCCTACTGTTTCTCTTCTTCAAATGTTCATGAGTGAATAGAAAATAGATACTTCAGTGGGAAGCAGGGGGCAGTAGGTGTTTCTGAGAACATGTCTGTGTTTTATATGAATCAATAAATGAAACAACTCAATAGAATAATAAACACGCTTAAAAGGGATGCAGAACTCTCCCTCACAACTGTACAAGATTATACTGAGTGGCAGCTATGCAGACGGTAAGTGCATGTCTTTATAAAGACTTTATAAAGTCTTTTATAAAATATTTTTCTTAAAAATGTTAGCCTAGCCTGAAACTGAGGCAGAGTGGGAGGGAGAGAGGTTTTGTGTATGTATGCATGTGTATATAATAAAAGATAAAATAAATACAAATCAATTGAGGCCTACTTGTGGAATTTGTTATTGTTTAAAAAAATAAAAATAAAGTCCTTAGGCTTGAGGGAAAAAAGTAATTAAATGCAGCGTTTCACAGCAATAGCCACACAGATCAAATACCCATGTAGATCAGGGCCACTACACATTGCTAGAATGGTCAAGTCAGCAGTACAGTGCCTGTGGCTTCCCTCATGTGTCTACCAAGAAATAGGGGCAACATGAATGGTGTCATAAAGTGAGTAAAGTGAAGAAATAAAAAGCAAGTATTTCCAGTTTTAAGAACTAAATTTTGGAGAGACAAAATAAAGATTTCTTGCACAACTGCAATATGTCTTGGGGAAAAAATCCTCTTGAAACCACAGGGTTTTTTCCCTCAGAAACCTTTTGCTAAAAATAAAAAAAAGAACATTCCTAAGTTTGGAAAAAAACATTTAACCTTTCTAAACATAAATCATCATCTCCCCCCACCTCCTTCCTCCAGCACAGAGCACCTGCTTTTGCTTTGTCCAGCTCTGGCTGCATATTAAAGCTACTGAGTTTTCCTAGAGAAGGAATGTGTCTTCTCTGCAAACTGCCCTGCAGTCAGCACTGGGTTTGGAAGAGAAACCTAATCTCTGAGAATCTCCAGAGGGCAAACCGATTTCCTAAATCGCATACGTCTAAGTAGTGGAATTGCTTTAAAATCCAAGTTGGTTTTTGTGTTTGGTTTGGTTGGGTTTTTTTACCCTACTGTAAGTTGCATTGAGGAACCTCCTCACCCCCTCACTGTAAGTTTGCAGAAGGGACGCACCGCTGGAAGTGGAGCAGCAATGGTGAGGCCAGTGGGGTGAGCAGTGCTGTGATAAAATTTCACACTGCCACGTAGCTGCCTCTCTTCCCATCTAAGCAAAGCACAGTGACAGGCGAGAAAGGCAAAAGTACAAAAGAGAAGCGTCTCAGAGTGGTGACTGAAAACTGCCCATTCCTCTCTCAAAGCATTGAAACTTCAGATGCAGCCTGCAACCACAACAGTCCTCTCCCAGCCCTGCTTTTAAATAAACTGTAAAATGAGAGCATGCTGCCATCACCAATGGCACATTTCTGCTGCCTGTAAGACCAAAGGGGATCTTGATGAATTTTGTTATTCCTATAGCTCTATGCTGTCTATAAAATCTGTCTGCATCCAGGCTAAAGGTGCTTTTTTGTTGAACTATTCCAGAATAGCTATGGAATGTCACAGGTTTTCTCAGCCCCCATACCCTACAGACAATCCTGAGACCCCACACCTTTCCAGTCCATCTGTCTTCCAGAGAGGAAGATACGGCAACAAGCACAGAGCCCGGGAAGTAGAGTTTGCTCTTTTCTTTCTTGATGTTTATGAAGATCTGCTCATAAATTTCTCCAGTACTTTTTATTTTGTAGTATTTAATTACAGAAAGGAGAAACACCAGCTGTTTTTCACTCTGCTGTACTGTGCGCGCTTGTGTACACACAATTTCATTATTCAAAGCAAGAGCAGACCTCTGGAGCACAACTCTCTCCATCCTCCTTTAGCTTTGTAACGGACCATTTTTTTTCCTCTTCACTTCCTAAGCCACTCTTCTTTAATATGACTGTCATGCTCCACCCCAGAGTTGCATGCTAGCAATACATGGAGTGCAGATGCCCCAACATGAACAATATTTCATGCTTTTGGCTATGAAGTTTGTATTTAAGTGACATGATAGACTACAGTAACTTTGAGTGATGAATTTCTGTTAGTTTAATTACACTAGATCTCCTTTTTTTTTTTTTCTCTCTTTTTTTTTCTCCCACCTTATTATTCCATTTCAGGACAGCACATAAGCCAATAACTAACTAGATTTATTGTTTTCAACAGGGCTACACATATGCATGAAATTTAACATATGCCCAAGCACTTAGCTAAAACAGCTGTAATGGCAAAATCATAATTACTGTCAAAACCCTGTGTTTCACTTAGAAGTGTGTATTTTTAACCGTGATTCTTTTACTTGAGGGTTAGCATTTTCTAGGGGAAAGGACAAATACCTGTGTAATTTCTGAACACATTTTATGTCTGCCCACCAACAGAAAACAGAGTTTGATTGGAGAAAATTCTTTTAAGTAGGTATTTCCTCATCTCCAACCTCTCAAATTGCTGCTGTACAAGCTAGGCGGAGACCTGCCAGCTCAGTGCTTTCATACATCCACTTTTGTCCACTGCTTTGTAGTATCAAGATATGTTGTCCCATCAGATGTGCACCTGTTGAATCAGATATGGCACCCCAATGCCAACTGATATTTTGATCAAGAAAAGGTCTACAAAAAATGCACATTGACGAAAAATACCAAAAATTTATAGTGATAGATACCAGGTACAGGAGCACACACCCTTGTAGGTCACTACTGTTTACTTAAAAGAAAAGTTAAACTTCTAAGAAAATCCCTTGTTCTACGTGTCTTTTTCTTTGTGACATTATTCAGTGTGTTGGTGCTCAAGTTTCCTTATATGTATAAAATAAATACAAAAGAGGGGAGAAACTGGCCCAGCTGAAGTTAATAAGAGAACTGCCAAACTACCATGCATTTTAGTACAGCTAGAAATGCAAGCAATGTTTATAATATGAATGCAAAGTAATTTCCAAAGTTGATAGTGCTATTCTACTATTACAAATTAAAAGGCATAAGCTGCAACATGGATTTTTCAATGCTTTTAAGCAATAGTGTTAAAAAAGAGAATTCGTACAACCAAAAAGAAGATTAAAGGCATCTCACTGAACTTTTTTGTCGTTTGCTTTCATTAATGCGTATGCTTTATCAAGCCTCAAGGTCAAGTTTGTTCATTTATGCTGTACTGTGTATTACATTTATACTACCTGAACTTTAGTTCTCATATACTGCAAGCTAATAGCAATGATGTCATTACACATTTCCCTTGTGCTTTTGTGTACAGATTGCAAAAAAAGTTCTGCTATAGTCTTCTCTTTCAGTCAGTGACATAATTATCTCATCCCATAGTCTCTTTATATACTTAGTAATTGAAATAGCAGATTAAGATTTCTCATACTGTAAGGTCTTTTGAGTCTTATTTACCATGAGCATTTTCAAGAAAAGAAAGAAAGGGAAAACAAACTCTTGCTTGATCTTTTCCCCAGACGTACTTTTTCCCAAGCAGACTCCAAATGTTTTATGGCTATTGTGTCAGACCATCACTTTGCTTTGTGGGTAATTAAGTCATTACAATAACATGTTATGTTACTGTACACCAAGGCAAAAATGCCTGCCTTCTATCAGGAAACTGTAAAAGGCCAGATGTTTCTAAGAGTTCAAGCAGAATCACAGAGCTATCACTAGTCACTGGGTTTGTTTGTGTAGGAGAAAGTGAACCCATGAAGTCAATGTGAAACTTCCTATATAGTTAATCCAACTCCATAAATTAAACTACAGCTTATCTTTCGAACCTGAAGTGACAGTTTTCGGGGGCGGGGGGGCAGAAAACCCAACAAAACAAAACAAAACAAAAAAAAACCTAGGCAGAGATCAGATGTATCTGTGGCTTTCAAGTCACTCGCATCAGATCTGTGTACTGCCAGATCACTGAGACATACATATTCAATGAAAAATCAATCCTGGGTACACAATGAATTGTATTTCAGCCCAAGCACTCAGGACACAGGATATAAATTGCATGCCAGCTTTATGCTTTTAAGCCAACAGTGTGCCGGCTGTGGCATACAGAAGATATTTGTTTTGGCATAAAATTTGAATGATTTAGACAGGCAACGGTTGTTGATTCAACATTAAACTTGGAAGGACAAAGTTAACAGACTGAAAGTTTTTTGATTCATTTGAATCAGAAAAATGAACCCATACCAGGTTATTACTTTGCATCCTGTGGTCTCAGCATTTATTAATTAGAAACCCTAGAGGCAGCTTATCACTGGCCAGAAAGCTCGTGAATTCTAAAGGGAACAAGGAGTGAAACAGCTGAGCTTTGGAGCATTGGTTGCTTACCTCCTAGGAGGTAGAACTCAGCACGGCTTTTTGGAAGCTCTCACTCATTTCCACTGTAGTTTAGGATGAATATTACGACACAGATTCCAACATTGAACTACCGTTTGTGTTCCTATTCAATTAATTTATCTTTTAAATTATACATTGTGATGTTGGGCAAAGAACATCAAGGATATAGTAGCACGAATTCTAAGTATTGTAGCGAAATATCACAAAAAGAATAGATTTTTACATTGCTGTTAACAGATATGTGTGTTTACACGAGGGAAGCAATTTACTCTAGATCCTCAAGTACTTTGGATTAAGTTCTGTAGAACTTAGAAAACAAACTAACAAGCTACATGGTGATAAGTGAATATCTTAAATATACACGTTTATCAGGATAAGAGAAGAAAGGAGAAGGGATGCTCTGAAAGCAGCTGCTTCTAAAAAGGTGCAAGATAGTTCCAAAGTCAGAGCTCCAAAATAGTTGTTCAGAAGCCATTTCTCTTCATACATGTGTATCTGGTTACTAATGCACAGTATTTTCCTATGACTAAAAAATATTTATTACTTTAGTTTACTTTATGCAGTAAATAATTCCATGTGGACCAAAATATTAAAGTTCCAAACATACAGTTGAGTCAATCTGAGTAATTAATTCAAGAATACAGGAGGTCAAAGTTATGAACATTCTCATTTTTCCAAATGTGTTTTTTTGTTGATTAGTGGAAGGAAGAGATGTTTTGCTTTCACTCAGATAATGTGAAAATGACAGTGACACCTGGATTACAGTAGCTCCTCAGATTTCAGGTAGAAGAGTGTTTTTCAGTCTATCAATTGCTGCTCTTCTCAATCACAAAGTAAGTTTTGATGATAGGCAAGACCTCTTGAATGACAGCTGCCTTTGGGTATGAATGTAGCAGAAACTGGTAGTCACTGCTACCCCTGGGGAAAATGTCTTTTCCCTAGCAGATGGATTTCTTTTTCTGATTTCTCAACAAATCAAAGACGTCTGTAACCTAAGGTGCCATTGGGGAGCTCAGATTTTGTCTCCTTGTCTGGTAGGATGTCCCACTTTCACAGACATTAGACTGGAGGAGGAGGTGTGAATTCTGAGCCCAGTTCCTGGTGGCTCAGAAGCATACCTTCACTTTTTTCCTTTCTAATGTTATGCACTGGACGCAACAATACCATTAGTGGAACAATAATGGTCAAGCAAGGCAGTGGGTTTTGCTTTGTATGCAGATGATTTCATTGGTGAGGTGTCCCTCTTGTTCCTACTTCACCTATGTTGTCATCTTCCCCTTAATACCTGAAACCTTGTCCAAATAGATCGCCGATGCTGCAAGGCAGTTAGCAATGGCTGGAGTAGGAAGCTAAGGACCAAACAGCAACGAGGTCCTGCAGTGCACAGGGGCCAGAAGCCTTGGGCAGCACTTAGGGAGAAAATTGAAAGGCACATGGGGGATGTTACCTCCAGCCTCCTCTGTCCATCAGAGTGAGATGTTCCCAGGTTTTCCTGCATGTCCACGTACAGATGTTACCTCCAGCCTCCTCTGTCCATCAAAGTGAGATGTTCCCAGGTTTTCCTGCATGCCCACGTACGTGGGCAGCACTTAGGGAGAAAATTGAAAGGCACATGGGGGATGTTCCCTCCAGCCTCCTCTGTCCATCAGAGTGAGATGTTCCCAGGTTTTCCTGCATGTCCACGTACACTGGCTCCCCAGCTAGTGTCTTAAGAGTAGGAAGACAGAGTAAGTCAGCAAATCAGTATCAGATTCAGATCAGCCAATAGCACAGGAACTTCCTGAGTGTTGACCTTAAGTGGCCAGTGGCCTTTTCCTTTCCATGCTCATTTGGTGGCTACTGTGGCATGGTGCTACTTGGCTGTGCGTTGCAGAGGGAGCTTGGCCACAGACCACTGCTTGAGGAGCCCTGCCCATAGCGCTCAGCTGTGAGAAACCGCCTGCCTTGCACACCATACCTAAATTTATCTCACTCTGCCAGTAAAATGCCTCACATACCTAAAGCATTGTAGAAGCAGTAATACTGTATATGTTCCTGTTGATAGAAACATTGCTATTTGCTGTTCAAGGAGTCCTTGCTGGGACTTGTCCTGAGCACACCCCCACCAGGGGCTCACCCACAGCAGGAGCTGCTACAAGGGAAGAGCTGGAAATAGCCCCAGCCAGGGCTGGACGCCCGTCCTTTGGGGGCTACCTGAGCTGAGGCTCCCACCCTCAGCCTTACTGGGTCTTCCTGCAGCCATGTCTGATCCTGGTTCCCCTTACCAGGCCCAAATCTCGGCCCCCACCCACAGGCCCACGTCCCAGCCCAGCCTCGGCCTGGCCCCTTCCCCAGGGAGGTGCCCGATGCCCGGGGC
>NW_009199967.1:0-9621 GCF_000690835.1 Fulmarus glacialis | reverse complement strand
GGCCCTGGCCCCGGGACCCGGCACCTCCGTCCCCACCGGCACCCGGTCCTGGGGTGCAGCGCTGCTCCTCGGAGCCGCCCGGCTCCGCCAGCACACGGAGAAGCCCCGTGTGCCCCACCGAGTGCGTGCGACTCCCCAGCCTATGGAAAAGTTTTATTTAACCCAAAATGTTAAGGAAAAATACAATTTCCTACTAATCCTGCCTCGGGTCTCACGCGCGGTGGCGGCGCAGCAGCCCCAGCCGGTTTGCCGTGCCTGCCCCGATCCTGCCTCGGCAGCAGGGACCCGAGGCACACGGAGAAGCCCCGTGTGCCCCACCGAGTGCGTGCGACTCCCCAGCCTATGGAAAAGTTTTATTTAACCCAAAATGTTAAGGAAAAATACAATTTCCTACTAATCCTGCCTCGGGTCTCACGCGCGGTGGCGGCGCAGCAGCCCCAGCCGGTTTGCCGTGCCTGCCCCGATCCTGCCTCGGCAGCAGGGACCCGAGGGAGCAGGACTGCTGGGACAGCCCTACAGTTCTTCTCTTCCCTGTCTTCATTTGACTTTGTTTCTTCTCCTCTTTCCACTCTTTCTGCACTTTTATAATTCCAGCTGCATTTTTTTTGTTGCCCCCGTTCCCCCGTCCTGTCCCTGGGCTCGCCCCAGGCGAGGAGACACGGCCAGCAGCCGCCTTTCGCATGGAAATGTCTTCCACGTCTCTGTAGTTTATGACCTGGAGGAACAATTAAAGGGAGGTTCCAATCCCTCTCTACGTCCTTAGAGAAACCATCCCCAAAGCTCCTTCCCTTCGCAAACGGGGTGGGAATAACTCAGGTAATTCCGTATTTTGCTATTGCTGGATTTGGTGAGCTCAGATTTTTGCTTGCAAGGTTTCACCACTAATAATTCCTGGTGGACTCTCAGCGTTTGCCCTCTGACATCCCGAATCCCTGATTACCACTCCCAGGAGACGTTGCCCTCCCCAGGACAGGGTTGCGATGGCTCTTGCCCATGAACTCTGAGCTCCCAGGAAGCAATCAACATTTTATATTGTTTTTTAGGATACGGTCACCGGGGTTGAATTTCTCTGGTTACAAGGCACTACCCCATCCCTGCGCTCGCTTACACACAGAGCACAGGGCCAGCACCGGCTCGCTGGTGGAAAGCGCCTCGAGGAGCGCAAGGTATGGCCCAACCCCAGCTTAATTGGTCCCGGGAACATAAATACTCCTGGAGGAGGGAGTTACGGCCATGAAGGTCCCGTAGCTCTTGAGATTCACCTAGGTTTTATCTCAGCTCCAAATTAGTGGGAAGGGTCAGCTGCCGTTCTCGTTTCCACCTCTCACGGCGAGGAGGTGGAAACGTTGGAGCTGCTGAAGTGGAGGGATGTGCTCCCTTTGGCAGCACCTCTGCCCAGGACTGAGTTTTCATTCATATCCCAGTGAATTGGTTTGCAGGCAGGAGCATTAACAAAAACGGGACATTTTTACCAATCTGATCTTGTACTGAGAACCCTGAGATCGGTGGAGGATCATGAAGAATAACACCAAAATTACCAAAACTTGGCTGGGAGCCAAATCCAATGCCAGATTTGTGGCAAGTCAAATTTTAAGTCATCTTTTCCCTAAGAGCCTTTTCTAGGTTTTATGTTCATTAAATCAAGGGAGGTGAGCTCCGCATCCAACCAAGACCAACCGGTCCGGCTCAATTCTCAAATTCTGGCTGGCACACACTTACGAGGAGATGCTGAGGAACAATCTGCAGCTGGGGAGTTATTAGCAAAAATTATTCGGTGAGTAGTTTGGAACAAGGAATAAACTTGAGAAACTTCAGCACTTGTTGGCTGATCACAGGGAAAAAGAAGAGAGAGAACTCGGTGCCTGAATTATTTGTGATGAGTTAATTACGCCAGCAAAGGATGATGGAAGATAGGAAGAGCAGTCAAAATTTTCTGCCTTTTTCCACCTACGCAGTTTTCTTAGATCCACTCAAAATTAATGTGGTGTTCAATATTAGACCCTCTCAAGTGCCGGGTGACTCTGAGCCTAAACGTTTTTTGATTTACTACTCTGTCCACTAGTACTGTGCCTTATTTTTTTGGATCTCTCCAAGATGTAAATCAGGTGTGAAGTGAAAGGCTTTGATAATCCAAGGTCCTGCTTCTGCAGGGGCGGTGACAGCCCTCCCTAGATGACCCTAAACACTTCAAGACAGGCCAGAGCTTTCACCTTGTAAGACCAGCCTAGAAATAATGCGGTCGTACGAAACCAGAAAGCAAAATGCAAAACCCAGGAGGTGGTGGGACATGGACATTTGGGGTTTGGAGACGTGAGGCCAGGAGGAGCATCTCCCACCAGGGTTGAGCTTGGTGAACCAAACCTCCCCACAGCCCTGAGCAGGTTTGTCCATGCTCAGCCCCTCGGGACTGGCGCTGGGGGGGAGGTCTCTTCCTAGGTACTTGCAGGTTTTACACAGCTTTAATTTTCCATCCCATTAAAAACTGCAGATCTCGGGGGAAAGCCGCTTTCCCATGAGACTTCCCACTGAATCTTGTACATCCCGGGGGGCTGCAGAGCACCCGGCAAGCCCTGATGTGTGTAGGCTGAGCTAAATCCAGAAGCACAGGGGGTATTCCCTGCGGGGGGTGCGCTCCTGCTCCTGTGCACACAGCAGCTACCGCTCGAGCAGAGATTAAAACCCTGCTGGGATCAGCGCACCTGTAATTAACGGCAATTTTGCAGAAAATACTGTATATCCAAAACGACCCTGTGAAGAATTGAGGCACGCTCTCTCGCTCTGTTTTTTTTTTTTTAATCATTTATTGAGACATCCAGGCTGTGTTTTCTGAGCTTTAGGAGGCTCTTTCTATTACAAATCCATGGATTTTTATGCATTTGGTAATGGATTTCTGATAGAATTTTGAAACTGGAAAGAAGCCACTAGCGGGGACTCTTCAGGGCATCGCTTCTGGCACCTACAGGAGAAAAAAAATGGAGAGGGAAAAACTTAATGAAAATATATCTTTGTATAAACAATCAATGAAGATCGTGTTTGTGTGTTAAACAACCACCTTGAAATTGGTCTGTCTCAAAGGACTGAGCAATTGCAGACTACCTTAGCATGAATGATTTATGACATTCATGAACTTGGCAACTGCATCAGTTTTCCTAAACCTGGCAGCAAACACCACCTGCATATTAAGTGAAGATTTATGATTTATAAAACTCACCTCATTATGCAGAGGAACATGAATTGTCTTATGTGTGCAGTCTATAACTCCCGGGACAGATGAAAAGGCAGCTATGACACACAATTTATGTGTTCTTGCTGCCGAAGTTGGTGAGGGAAAACCAGGGAGAATAACTAGGTCTTTGAGTCAGATATCTTCAAAGCTGTCCACGTCCCTCTCCCCCGCCCCAGAATGATGCTGTGGCTAAAATTGCCTGCTCTCTTGGAGGGAAAAAAAAAAAAAAAAGCCTTGCAAAGATTAATGGTGGAGGTCATTTGAATCAATGTGCTAAACGATGCCCTCCCTCCAAAAACCACAGGGATAGGAAGCACCTGAGATGCTTCCACGGAAATGACACGCTTGGTGTTGAGCTCATTGCTCGTATTTTTCCCCGCCCTGTCCTTTTCTGATCTTTCTCACCCAAGGACACAGGTTCCCAGCTTCAAAGAGTGAAGAGCTTTTGTCCCGAAAAGACCAAAACGTGGCATGCGGTTAGGCGTGGAGCTCACGTCGCTGAGAAAGGACTGAAGCAGAAAGCACGCGAGCCCAGGGTACAGCTGGTTTCCCTCATTCTGGGTCAGGAGGGTATCCGAGAGGCTTGGAAACAGGCAGGGCTGATGGACTGAAAAACGAGTGGCATGATCCAAGGAGAAAATGCCCCAGGTCAGAATTTATCCCCGATCTACCACGTGAGTTTGAGTGAATCACTGTGTGTCTCGTTTCCTCATTCGCTTAAAAAAAAATGCCCAGAGAGCAGATGCCGGTACAGTTTGACAGGCAGTGCTGTTGGGGGGCTGGAGCTGGAGCTCTCTGGTTACTGCCGAGAGCAGGAGAAATCCCAGCCCAGGGCTTCCCCTGCGTGCCCAGGGCACCGGAGGACATCCCCTCCCTCGCTGCCCCCGCTTCGGCAGGGCTCCCACAGACTGGTCAGGGGTGTCTGTGCTGTCCCCAGGCTCCTGGACGCGTGCCCGTGGAGCGGTTGCTGCAGCAGGGCTGGGACCCCCGCGGGGACGGCAGCGCAGGGACATGGCTGCTGGGGGCCAACATGCGATGCCCAATTGCCCCACCAACCTCAGGCTGCTCCTGGATCTGGCCGGTGGGTGACAGGCAGGACACAGGGGCGCAGCGGGGACATCAGGCTCCCTCTGCACCTCCTGCCATGCAGCGGGGCAGCCACGTGTGGGTGTATCTGATCCGGCCAGGCAGCACCTCCCCTGCGTCCTCACCGGAGCCATCTCCTTTAGAAAGAAGTAAGGGATGTGACCCGAGAGCGGCAGTTTAGAGCACAGCCGACTGAGCTGGCCCTTCAGCTGTGCAGCGTGTTGCTAATTACACCCAGGGGTTTTGGCTTCTCCTGCAGGAGAAAAACATGTGCGAAGACTTTGGGTTTGTAATTGGCTGCAGTGGTACTTAAATTAATTTAAGCCACTTCTATGGCCAGCCTGGCTGCTTGTGCCCACCCTGTGCAGGGAATTGGCTTAGGGAAGCAAGCTGGGGAAAGCCAGCCTGGCGAAAGGGCAGAGAGCCCTCTGGCAACCCGGGTCCCCGCGGCCCGCCAGCCGAGCACCCCCTGCCCCAGGTAAGCAGGGGCTGCGGGAGCTCCCGGAGGTCAAGACGTGGAGGTCTTGGATGTGTCCTCCTTCAGCAATGAAGGGGCTGGCTTGTGCCAGACACGTCTGTACCCTGGCATGACGACGAGGCGTGGCTGAGCGGGAAGGCTCCGCAGGAGGTGAGGAGCTGAGGCTGGAGGCAGTCGGGATGTTCTCCTGCTGCTGCTTGGGGACACACACAATTCACTGTTTATTTTCTGCAGTAAAAACCTGCAATGAAGCTCTTCAAAATATATGTTAGTGCTACTGGAAAGGAGGGAGTCAGGGATGTGAATGATTTTATGTTTTCCTCCCTCATTGTCCTATGCTACCTCAAGGTAGCAGAGAAGGAGCATTTCTTTTGTCTAAGCACAAATCAGGAATTTTTCTCCTCCAAACATTACTCTTTTGTTTCACACCTGTCTCATGAGGCTGATTTCAAAATGAAATTGTTGTAACTGTATGTATTAAATAAATTGCAGGCTCTACCTGATCCAACAGGAGCTTCCTGGCATGGGCCCTGCCAGGCAGGTGTTGTGGTTTAACCCCAGCCGGCCACGCAGCCCCACCCAGCCGCTCGCTCACTCCCCCCACAGTGGGAGGGGGAGAGAATCAGAAGGGTAAAAGTGAGAAAACTCGTAGGTTGAGATAAAGACAGTTTAATAGGTAAAGCAAAAGCCGCGCACGCAAGCAAAGCAAAACAAGGAACTCATTCACTCCTTCCCATCGGCAGGCAGGTGTTCAGCCATCTCCAGGAAAGCAGGGCTCCATCACGTGTAACGGTTACTTGGGAAGACAAACGCCATCACTCCGAACATCCCCCCTTCCTTCTTCTTCCCCTGGCTTTATATGCTGAGCATGACATCATATGGTATGGGATATCCCTTTGGTCAGTTGGGGTCAGCTGTCCCAGCTGTGTCCGCTCCCAACTCCTTGTGCCCCCCAAGACGGCTCGCTGGTGGGGTGGGGTGAGGAGCAGAAAAGGCCTTGACTCTGTGTAAGCCCTGCTCAGCAGTAACAAAAACATCCTGTGTTATCAACCCTGTTTCCAGCACAAATCCAAAATGCAGCCCCATACTAGCTACTGTGAAGAAAATTAACTCTATCCCAGCCAAACCCAGCACAGCAGGGAAGAGTTTCTCTCCTGGCTCCGTATTCAGACTCAGCACAAAGCAAAGCGTGTTTGCTCAGAGGAGCTGCATGAGGTTCACGGCATTGTAGCTTACAAAGGAAAGGACATGTATTTAGGGAATAACAAAGGAAATAGCAAGTATGTATCAATGGAGTGATTTATATTGTTTTCAGAATAAAAAGCTGTATTCTTTCTCAAAAGCCAAAGATGCTGCCTCAGGACTTACATGCTGGCTGGGGAGTTTTGCATCCTCTGAGCTGCATTGGGAATGGGAAGCGATGGTTCTCTGCTGGTGGGGACAAATCCAGAGAGCAGGTTAAACTAGTACGGGTAAAAGGACAGCAGGCAACGGGTGCTGCGAGGAACTGGCTGAGAGGGAATAGTGCGGTAACACACCCTTGTGATGGCCCAGAGGAGAGAGTACAGAGCACTCCACGTTCCCATGGCTGTAAATTTGGTGACTCTGCAAATACCAGAGAGGGTAAAAAGAGCGGATAGGCTGGGGAGGACAGGAGGCTAGCAGCGAGGGAGAGATTCATGCCAGCAGAGGCATGCGTGTCACAGGGGAGTGATCCTTCCAAAGCCATTTAATGAGGGAGAAATTAGGGAAGCAGAAATGGGGAAACACGTTTGGGTCTCACACTGGGATGCTGGAGGATACGTGGGAAAGCAGATGAGCCTATTTCAGGACACCGGGCCAGAGCAGAGGACTGCTGGAAAACCCCACCGTGAGCCAGGGGGAGAGGATGAATCCAGCCCTGCTCAGCAAAGGGCAGAGGGGAGACTTGTGCCAATGCACATACAACACGAACCCTTAACGGAGAGGTCCCCAGGGACTTCCCTGCCTGCGAGGTCGGGTGGCTGAGCCCCATCAGCCTTCCCACCGTGGCACAGCTTGGCTACGGGTGACCTTCAAGCCAGCCTGTCCTGTCGGCAGGGCTGAGACCAGCCTTCAGAGCCGCAGCATCCTTCCCGAAACCACTCTCTCTTTATACCTCTGCCGCTTCAGATCAGGGTAAAAAAATCTGCAGAGTACAGCATTTGGAAGTTTTCATTTTTAATGCGCTAATTGCCCTCATTATTATGGTTCCTGGAGGCACCTCAGATCCTTATTACGGCAGCTGCAATCATGTAGGGGTGAGATGTGGTTTGCTGCTCCCTCCGGTCGCCCGCATCCTCGGCTGAGTGACAGGTCCCTGCCACATGCACTGTAGGAAGCAGCTCTGGTGAGCTGCTGGCAGACTCACAGGCAGCCTTCACAACTGTCTTGTTGCTGGTTTGTTGCTTCTATATTGCTTTCTGATTTATTTTGTGATGCTCTACAGGCTGATGCTTGTTGCCAGCCCCACTGCAATCACGGGGGGTGAAACCAGGGAAGCCTGGAAAGATGCTGTGGGGTTGACCAGCTCTGTGCTGAATGCCCACCTCAAACTCTCATGTCCCTGCTGCGATGCCCTCGAGATGATTACCTAGCCAAGCATCTGGCTGGTGGTTCATTACAACACTGGTGCATACGAACTATTAAATACCCAAGCCAAAGAGAAACACCTGCATCCCTTCCACCCCTGCAACTGGGAGGGTTTACTTTTGCCCTGCTGCCCCCTTCTCATCGCTCCTGTACGCTGTAGCCCGCCTTTCCCCCAGGCAGCCCTTCACTAAGCGTTTGGGAATAATCCTGAATTCAAATATGACTTTCTCCTCCTGCGCACCGAGCATGGTGGGACTTGGTTTGTGACTCACCCTGACTCAGGGTGCAGACTGATGCCACGCTGTGTTTGATCCGTCACTGCTTTTTCTATTAGACTTCATTTTGGTGAGCAGGAAAGCGACTGAAGTGCAGCTCTTTTGGCAGCTGCCTCAACGAGCCTTTTCACACCGGGTCACCTAAAGTCATGCTGTCATCACTCAGGGTAACTCCAATACACCTAGGAGCCAGAGAGCAGGAGCTGCCCTCAAATCCCAGCCGGTGAGAAATAATGAAGGTGGAGAAGCTAATGCAGAGCTCCCCACAGGCCTTGTCACGCTGCCGGCAGCCCCGGCCTGCCTCGGCACTGGCAGATGCCTCCAACATGCTGCTTCCACTGAAAACTCTGTGTATTTCTGTCATTTACAGTGCCATCCTTCTGAGGCAGATGCCTACGGAGCTGACAAACACAGCCAAGTGGCTCGAGGCTTTGTAGGAAAGGAGTTACAGCCCCGCTCTGCTCCTACGGGAGTCAAGGAAGTGCTGCGCTGCTGATCTCTGTGAGAGCGGGGACAGGACATCCACGTGGAGCCCTGCGTTTGCAGCTGCCAAAGGGCTGTCCTGCTGCGAGACCAGCCTCCGCGGTGCTTCAAAGCAGCCTCGCATCTGGCAACAGTTAACAGGAAGGAAATTAATTGGGTCCCCACAGGGCAGCTCCTTCACACCATTTCTGTGTCACTGTGTTGTGGGCAGCTGGTGCCTGGTCCTCACTGCAGATTGTCCGAGAGGAACCGTATCACCCTGCCTTGCAGTCCCCTCCCTGCCAGCCCCTCACAGTTTTTCCCCTTTCCCTAGGAAGGCTCAAGGGCAGGGAAGTGCCAGCTCAGGGGCCAATCCTGCCTGATGCAGAGCATCCTCTGGGTCACTTGAAGCCAGCAAGCTGGAAGCTCTGGATCTCTTGCAGGGGGTGCTCAGTATGTCAACCCACTGCTTGAGCACCAAGGGGTGCGGCCACGCGTTTTGCCAGCACTATTGGCTGCATAGCATGATTTAGGGAGCAGAGGGGAGCATGAGGCAGATCCCTTCCGAGGGATCAATGTGTGTGGTAGGAGGGGGGGAAGAAGAAGGTGCAAAGGACACTGCAAGTGGTGCAGCTGAGGGCAACAACTAAGCGCAATTTGAAGCCCAAAGCTGTGGCTCTTAGTGAGCAGAAGGTGAGCACCTCATTTCAGAGTGAAGACGGAACTTGCCTGCTGGCCTTTCACCTGGAGCTTCTGAGGGCCCTCGCTGCCTGGAGTTTGCTGTGCCTGGAAGGCAAACACTCAGGCACCAACACCTAAAGTCAGCCGGACCCCAAGGTGCTGTGCCCAAGGCCGCTGCAGGTCACATCTGTCTTCTCACCAGCAGCCGGAGGGGGGGTTTGAGACCTTCAGAGAAGGAGGATTTCCTCTTTCTCTTGTTTTTACCACCTCTGCAGAGACTGATGAAACAGATTTGCCTGTTGCGTCGTCGGTAGCTGTGTGAGGGGCTCCTGTCACGGCCCAGGGTGAAGGGCTTGTGCGCTGTGGGATGGGACAGCCTGCCGTTCTCGCCTCGGAGGTGAAAGGAGAGCAGGGAGGAGTGGCGCAGACAGAGCTCCCGGAGAGCCGCTTCTAAGTTAGCGTTTTAATTGCAGCCTTGCCAATACTCGGGAGTTGTCAGCGATGTGAATTAAGCTGTCATTCTCCCAGGCTTATGATTCACAGGAGCAGCCCGAAAGCAGCGCTAGCACGGCTGGCTGCTGCCCCTTTCTGGTGATGGGAGAGGTGACACTTGTACGTACCCTCCTGCCTTGCTGGGTTAGAGGTGGCCCATCCCAGGACTTCGTATTTACATAAGCAAAGATGCCTGAGGGATGAAGTCAGGCTTTTGAGAGCCATGCAGGAACGATCTTGAACGGTTATCAATCAGGAGTGTATACTACTTCTGGCTCAGTTATATTGGCTGGTATTTATTGTGCCCCAGC
>NW_009199966.1:18117-28239 GCF_000690835.1 Fulmarus glacialis | reverse complement strand
GGACAGAAGATGGTTGTTGTCCTGGTTCCCCTGTAGGATTAGGAGAATAATAATGTTTTTAGACCCCTTCAACTAAGATTGGCTATATTAGTGGCAATCGTACCAGTGACATGGACATGTGCTTAGTAGGAAGCATTCACCAACTCATTTCACACAGCTCAAAAAGCAGTTACTCATAATTGCTTGTAATCCTGCTGACACGAGCCTGAATGAAACTCCTGACTTCCCTCACAAAGCCCATCTATCTGTTAACATTTTTTAAAATAAATACATGAAATTCTGAAATGCAAAATTTGGTAAGCTTTGATAGCTATCATCCGTTCAGCAAACTTATTGTAATTAATTGCTTTTAAATCGTATAATTTTATTTCCCTTGTCACATGGGTTCTCTTTAAGCAGCTCCTTCTTTTTACACTAGCTTTAGTTCAGAACACATTTCTACACATTAGTGTGTGAAACTGTCTGAATTCATGAGTTAAGTCCTCTTCATATAGACCTCTGACATTTATTGTTAAAGATACTTTATATTAACAGTAAGGAATAAAAACCTGATTTTTGGAAGAGCTTCTAAAAGAATATCAGAAAACATTTTAAATTCTTTCTATGAAGAATTTGATTTAGAGTGTTGCCAGAGAAGGTACTATTATGATAGCATAAAATGAATCAAAAAACTGTGCTCCGATGCAACCATCTGGTTATATTTTCATATTTTCCTGACAGATCTGGTTAAATTTTTATTTTAAATAAGTGCTGCTAATTTGCTTTCCTTGGATACAGGAGAAGGAGTTTAAAATACTAGAGCCTTTGCAGGTATCTTTGGAGCCATGCTTCCTGGTCCTTGCTTGCTTTCCTAGGTGAGCTTGTTACTCTGTTAACTTTAGTGCTATCCACAATTTTGATGAGGTATAATTTATACTATAAAAAGGAAATTCTAATAGAAGCAAACATAGGAAAATCACATAGGGATTTCTCTTCAACATTGCACATTTTTTGTCAAATAACATTATCCACTGGAAACCCAGAATTACTTTTTCAAGCAAATGCAGTTGTCCTTTGCTGTGACTGGCTTTCTACCAAAGGTTTTCAGGCTTAAATGAACTTACGTGTTATTTATCTGTTTACTTCTCTATCAAATACATAATACTTTTAAGCAGAGTGTGTCACAGTTATTTTGTAAAATAAAAAAAAAGTTAAAAATTTTTTGCCAATGTCCAAGCTGTGTAGTACAACATATAATGTGGGAGAATCACTAAGATAAGTCAATTGTGTTCTTTCCTGTGCACGGTAAGTAACAGGAGAATTGTGATCAAAAAGTAGCATATCGGTAATCTGACAACATTAAGTGAAGGAATGCAAATCTTCTTGCTTAAGAGAAAGATTTTATTGACATTTCTGCCATCCTCCTGCTGAGGAAATTGCTATAGACATTTGACGAATTTTTTGCATATTGTTGCATTCAGGTTTTTCTTGATATTTACAATATTTTATTAAAATAGCAGACTTTTATTAATGCTTACATTTTATCTTTAATAGGAATACTTTATGATTGCATTCAGATCTGTCTAGTTGAGACACTGTAGTAATGCAGTACCAGTGTATCCATTTCATGAGCAGCACAAAGACGACGGTGACTTGTTCACGTTCACAGAAGGGTATGCTTAAATGGAAGATCTGAGGGATACTTCCTAGTCTCTGGGTACAGGTGCTCACCCTGTGCAGAGGTGGGACAGAAGTATTTAGTCCCTCCTGCCTTCTGTGCTCCTGTTTCCTGGCACACAGAGTGAACCATGTCCCCAGGCCAGCCAGAGAAAAGACTAAGCCAGGAGGTTGCACTGTGAGAGTGCTCCTGCGCTGCAATTGCAGAGAAAGACTCCTGGTTAAACTACCTCTCATTAGGTCCTCCTCTTGAGAAAAAATACAGCGAAAAAAAGATGCACTCTCAGTTTGGGCTTTGATCTTGCTTTCATAAACGACTCAAAGAATTTGCATGGTAACATGCAACTATTCCATTATTGTTGCTAGCAAAAATACAAGAGAATAGATACACAAAGTGGAAGAGATGAGAACGGTTAGCATTCCTTTATCCTTTGTCAGATCTTAATCTAGATCAACTAAAATGCTTGCTGTTTTTGTCATGCCTCAAGATAAAATGTCAATGTTTACATATTCCTATCTTTTAGACAAAAGATGCTTATTGTTTTAGAACTCCTGAGTTACTATCTATAGGAAATTATAAATATGTAATAGATGCCTAAGTTCACCTCATTTTAAAGTATCTTGTATAAAGAGCAGTTGTTATAACCGCAACAAGCAATTTGTGTTACATACTTCTGTGCTTTTTCTTACACCATAAAGAATTAAACCAAGGTAAAATTAGTAAGATGAGAAGCTAAGGTGTTACGGCCTCTTCCTCCATTAGGACAAAAAATGCTAAGCATATATTGTGTAGAGAGGGTTTCTTTTGATTATCACATTGTCCTTCCTGCTATTTGTCTAGATTTTTAGTCTGGAGAGCTCCATTTGAGATAGCAAATGATCAAGCTCCAGTTTTGGGGTTCCAAGCATTTTGTGTTAATTTTTGTGTCTGCACAGAGTTTTTTAGTGATACATACACGGAGCTATGCAACTGCAGTATTTCACTCCCACCCCCATTCAATTCCCTACTTTGGGCGGCAGTCTCAGTGTATTCAGCAGGTTGTACGCCAGCAGATGAAACAGATGTTTAGGCCATACTGGAATGGAGCGGCATGCTGCATCAGGACCTGGATATTCCTCTTGACATCTGGATGCTGCCGGGCTGGGAAGCTTGCCTTAGGCCAGGAGGCTGTAGGGGCCTTGTGGCAGTGAACATAGGGTCCTTGCTGCTCTTTAAGCGATTAGTGCACTGAAGCAGCAATAATGCTGAATTATCGCTTGGTTGCGTTCTTCTAAGGAATCTTGGGACAAAGGGATAGTCAAGGAGGAGTATTTACAGCAAAGTCATGTTCAGAAAGACAAGACTAATTACCATGTATTAAAAAGCTTTCTTTCAACTAATTTAATAGTAAAATTGTTATGAATACTTTAGGAAACTTCTTACAAAGCAGTAAACAGCTTACCGAAAACCCTCCCTTTCTCATTTAAAATCATTAAGATGAAAAAAGACAATTTGAGCTACTTTCCAATTTCATGGTCTGGTCAAATTGTACAGAACAGACAACAAAATGTGACTGAAGACATGAAATTGAAGGTATACTAATGTTCATGCCTACTAGAGACAAAAATGTGAACTTCTAATAGCTGCAGGGAAGAATATTAGGTATGGAAGCTGTCTGACTTACGCATTGATTCTTTATAGTTTCACTTTATCAAGTTGAAAATTGTGCTGTATGTGCTGCTGTAGCCTAAATTGTCTGCTGCAGCACTTTCCTTTATGATGTGTGTTATTTAAACACAATAGACATGGTATATTGCATGGAAATAGGTGTTTAATGTTTTGTGATTACTAGCTGTTGGACAAAATGGCATTTAGCATGGTTTCCCCCCCTGCCCCCCCCCAATACTTTTCTTTATTAAGATCAATGTGTTTAAATGAGGGCCCTCCCAAACAGATTACAGTTTTTTGGAGAGTATGAGGTAATATTTTGAAGAAGACTAGTTTGTTGCTCTCATTTAACCTCCGGTATTCTAAAGGGGTTATATTTAATTAACACTGGCTGAAGACCTGACCTGAGAGGCAACCAAAAGTGATTGAACTGCATTTTCAGATCCAGGCTGTAATCTGTTGGGAGAGGAATAATAATAATAAAAAAAAAATTAGAAAGCACCATTTACTGAAATTCTTTCTAACTAAGCTGTATTTCAATGGGCCATTTAATGCTCAGATGGACAAAGGTATTACTTCAGTCATTGAATTGTATCAAACCCTTTCTCAGAGGCCCACTTTAAAAACTCTACAGGAAAAGTGGCTTAGCATCATATTCTCAGCAGACCAACACTCAGTCTGTTTGGAAAGGGGAAAAAAAAAAAAAAAGAAAAGAGTGAAATGAGGTGAGACACAACCACCAAGGCAGTGTGGAGTTTTGCCTCTCCCCCCAGTCAGTGGCTTCACAAGGGAATTGCTCTTCAGAAAGCAAGAGCTCCATATTCGCTACAGAAGGCTTTCAATTTTCTTTTTTTAATTTTTTTTTTTTTAGTAGCTGTTACTCTGTTCCCCCTGGTCAGCTTTTGGCCTGCCCTTTGTTCTTTTCTGACATGGCAGAAATACAGTTTTCTCTCTGGGGGACTAGGACGAGTACCTATACTTTACAGCTTGGATTTTTGACTCAGTCACCTTGGAAGAAATAGGAAGCCTCATTCAAATATCACAGACTCTGACATTTGTGAGCTGAGTAGTTATTTTATTTCAGTAGAGCCAACGTTACATATATTCTATGGTGATATAAGATACCTAATGTACTGTCTGAACTTTTATTGTATAAAAAAATCTAGGATACATTTTTGAATTCATATTTTTTGCAGAGAGTAAACTTTTCTTTTGCAATTTTGATGCTGTCTCATTAAAAATTCCCAGCAGCCTTATAGGGTGATGGGGTGACATTATATCTTGGAAACTTGTCAAGGTGCTGTAAAACTAATAAACCAATGGCTTTACTTCCTAAGAGGAAACAAATACAATATTACAGAGGCAACTGCCAGGTGCCAAATTATATACATTGTCTTAGCTACTTGCAGTGATTGATAACGTATTTGAGCTCTAAGCATTCTTTCTTGGCTTTGCCCACAGCTTTACAGTAAACAGGTTGTGAACAAGCAGTTGCTGAGAGATTGTATTTAATTGTCATAATTCAATGAAATCAAAGCCATTTGATTTCTAAGGGGCATGATCTCAGGAACAATGCCTAAATGAGAGTTGCCTGCATTTAGGCAGCAAAGCAGAGTGAGCTGTTTTGATGGCTATTTCTACTTCACTATGTCAAAGCAGGATGAGGTCAAAAGAATGAGAAATATAGTTTGCAAATGAAACAGAAATGATCTTAAGAGCACCTTAATGCACATGTGCCTGAAGGCAAGTTAGTTCTTTATTGCATGGGTGCATATATTTTGGCTCTGTAGTGTTTCTCCAAATTTACATGACTATAACTGAGAGAGACTTTGGGATTGGATGTCTATGCTGCCAGGCCATGATGATAAACAGGTGGGGATAGGGAAAAGCGAGTGAGTGAATCTCTAAACATGGATCTCGTTGCAGTTATCTCCTCATTCCACTTTCTTCTTCCCCCTGCCCCGAACATCAGCACGAGCCTTGAAGCCAGAATGTATTCTCTGTAAATCCTTTATTTAAAAATAAGCGATGTTAATAACATTTAAAGAAAAATTAGTCAATTGGTAATTTCATCTTCAGTTTACAGTTCCCATTACATTAAAAATTTAAGCAGATGTTTTATAGCTGGCAATACTTATTCAGGCTTTATCAATACAAGCCCATACTATGATGAATAAAACAAAACAAAAAAATAGTGCAGGAACCACAGCATGCAAGAATAAGTCAAGGACAAAAAGGTCTATAATTTCTTCAGAACACATGCCAATGCGATCATTTAGTCCATTCATATTTTGAGCAGGACCTATTATATGTGCTGTGGGACTCTTCTCTATCAAGTAATGAAAATTTGCTTCTCCAAAAGATGAGGCAAGAGATGAAAATCTATGAAGAATAGATATGGTTTTGCTAATTATTTCCCCCAGCAGAAGTCTGGGTCTTTGTCACTGACTTATTTAACAGATCCTCTTTAACATCTGTCCAACAGACTGTGGACTTTATTAGCAGACAAGAGACCCACCAGATTTAGAGCCTGCTGGGTGCATCTTCATCTTCACAGCTGTGGATTAACTCAGACTTTCCAGAAGAGGACAACCATATGGGATAATTGGTGTCATTGGGTAGCTAAAAAAAATATGAAGAAACAAATGTCGTCCAAACACAATTCACTGTTTTTACAGCCACAATTACTAGTCTGTTTAAGAAATAAGAAAGGCAGCATTACACTAAAAAAAGAAAATCTATTCATATCTGTGTGGGAACCTAATCAGGCTCTTGTTTCCAATGACGATGGCTCCACAGTCACACCAGGTCTGCGACAAGAATGCTCCTTTTGTGTGCCGATAATGTGGAAGCGATAAAATTTCCTATAAGAGACATATGTGTTTACATCATGAGATGTGTTATTTGACAAAACGCTTTGTTCTCTGCATATTTTCCACGCAGAGTTTCATGCTGGGTTGTTTTGCTGGAAAGCTTTGATTAGCTAGAATTAGTTGCTGAAGTAAAATAGACACTTTTGTTTTATGAGTCCTCTTGCTGAGCTGTAAATTATAGTAAAACATATAAGGAGTGACAGAAAGAAGTGCTGATTTGAACCTCTGACCCATGATCGGCATAAAAACATAAGATAACTCTTTCAAAGGACTACTGAGAGCCATAAATATTCCATGGTCCACTTAAAGTTAGGCCCTTTTAACAAAATAAAGCTGTTACTTTGCATAAGGGGATCTTGACTCTGCAGTACTACAACAATACAAGCTACAGTATCTAAAATGTGTAGAGATTCTTTTATTTTTGGTATGGGTTGGCCATTAGCCGCAGCAGGGCAGTAGAAGCGATGAGAGTGATTTTTCTTTTTCTGAACCAGTACAATGAATTTGTGGTCAGTAAAAGGAGTTGGAACTGGCAGACACTGAGTGGTGAAATTAGGTATTTGTTACTTTGCAGCTTGAGAGACAAGCAAAACAGGCACGTGTATCTCCTAAGGAGACAGGAATTGAGTGGAATTTAGGGCCACAGAAAAATTTCCTTTGACAATATATAGTATAGCAACTGGTGGACACTGAAATTACTGGTGTTAATAGTTAAAAAAAACTGAAGTGAATGAATATGAATAACTGGTAAAATCATTCTTTTAGCTGAGAAAGAATTTTTTTTTTCAGCAGATGCACACCTGAACAGGTAGGGAAAACCGAAGTCTTCTAATTCCATCTGTGACTATAAAATGTATTATTTGTATTTTCACAAATACAGTTAGTTTGTTTGCACATATTGTGCTGTAATAAATCTGAGAGCACTTTAGCCAGCAAGTGCATAAATAATCACTGCAACAATCTTTGTTATTATGACATTAGTTATGATAATTCATTAGCTGCCTGTTCATGTTACACCTTAACGCCTTTTTGCAAAGGTATTTGGTGCATTATTATAAGAAGTAGAGGCTATTCACACTCTGTAACAATGAGCAGACTCTGCGGTAAGGTGATATATCGGTGTTGAAAATCAGAATGTTATGTCCACTATGGATAGGTTAGGCATGTACAAACAGGGGAAAGAAGGAATGATGCTGTTAAAAGGAAACCATGTACAAATATTATGACACTTGGATTCTGTAGATGAAAAGATGTCTTTGCAGTGTATTGTTACTTATTATTTATCATATTGCTAAATTAAACACTTTTTCCCTAATTGTTACTCCAACTTAATGTAGCTGTACTTGATCGACACCATTTCAGATATACCCATGTAAAGCCAAGTAGTTCTCAGTTATTTAGCATAAACCCGTGAGTTAAGTTGATGTTGCATACTTGTTGGTTCTTAAATAGTAAACTACTATTATATGTGTGGTGGCACACGTGAAAATGAGAGGAGGGTCTGGCCCACAGTAGTGGGGGCCAGACCATAAAACTCACCTTATTTGATTTGTTAACATTTTTCTTAGAACAAACTGAGAAAATGCTACTGAGACGTCCAAATTTCATCAAAACAAATTTATAAAATACACTGTTTTTACAGGTAGCACCTGCACAAATATATTGTAAAACAAAAGAAAACATACACTTTTAGCATAAAATATTTTATCCATTAATTTGAAGGGATCTTGTTTTCGTCAGCAAAAGCTTTGATTTTTCCAAGTTTTAGATTTTAAAATTCAAGTAAGGGCTGCTTTCATGTTGATGTACATTTCCTTTAACAATTCTATATGCACCTTTCCTTCTCTTTCTCCTCCTCCTCCTTTTCCTTTTGTGTGGAGAGCACTGCTAGGACACAGATGCTGAGCTGTGGAAGGTGTTTTTCTGGTGATGGCATCTGGCTTCTTGGCAGACTCCACAGGCAGTAGCTGCCTTCGAGTTGCCCCTGGGTTTGTCACATGGTTAAGCTGCTGACGAGTTACTTAGGCTGTCTTGTGTTTCTGGATGTCGTTTTCTGTTAACCTACCTCTCACTCTAAAAATCTGCATAAAAATCATCTTAAAACAAAGAGAAAAACAACCATGTGCTTTTTTAAAAAATACATATACATAAACCAATAACCCCATTTCTTACCTGAGGGCGCTATAGGAGAGGTCTCAACTGCAGGGTTAGTCACTGAACGTATTTGGTGCAAAAGACGTGCCAATACAAAAAAAACGACATTTATATACAAAAATAGGAAGGAATAAGTACAATTAACGTTACTTTAGAAACAGTTCTTGCACTTAGATTAAGATGTGTGTGAAATTTTTGAGTAGGATATTTATGCTTCTGCACTGCTTTTTGAAAAGGTTACCTTGCCTGAACTGCTGAAGGCTATACCAGTGACATCGCACTCAGGTCAGCACTTAACCTTTGTTTCCATAGTTATTATCTATGACACCCAAACATGGGTTTGAGCACTAATCCGTTCTTCCTCCAAACAGAAGAAGAACTTTTTCAAATAGAGACTGTTTCCTTTAGTCTGTTTGACATCAATCTTATTTTAAGCACCTCTATACCAATAATAAAAACCAAGCAGTCCCACTGAAGATGGGATTTTTTGTTTTGGGTAACATCTTTTCAGAAATGTGTACTGGAAATAGTAAAGATGTTGCTGGTTTTGGTGAGCTTGTAACAACCCTTTGTGATCAGACAGTTCTAAGTATTATTATTGCATGTTATATACTCGGAAGGAAAATTCTGGAATTATAGCTTTGCAACACTACGTACTAAATATATTATGGAAAAAAATAACTGCATTACCTCTTGTAGTGCAGGATTTCAACAGCACTTGCAGTCACTCCTTAGAGTTTTTCATCTTTAGAAACCAAATTACTCATTGTCTAAATAGCTGAACTTTCATCTCTATAAATAAGATATTTCAGCTTTGCACAGTTCATTTAAAATGCTGACAAATAAGGATTCTCACTTGATTCTCAGTAGTTTTATTGTTTAGTTTCATTTACTGTAGCAAATGTATTTGTTGAAGATGTAACATAGGACTTGCATTTTTAGTAATAGAAGACTTTAGAATTAATCAGGATCCATGAAATTTAGCATTTGTTTCTGAGCAAAAAAAAAAAAAATTCTAGCACCTTTGGAGAAATAATGTACAAATACAGAAAAAGGAGAATGTCTTTTCATTTTGGTCATAAATCTTTTAGTAAAACAAAATGAAAGGGTAAATGTTTCTAGAATAGATCCCTTCTTTCTCCTTGAGTCAAGCCACCTTCTACTGAATTTCTTTGTGGGGCATCTTCCAAGTACATCCATTGCAATTCATCATGCAAGGCCAGCCCTCATCACCTGCACTTTGATTATCTGCTATGCTGACTATTGCAACCACTCTCTATCTCCATATTTCACATACGGCTTTGCTATAGTTTCTTTAGAATTCTGCTGCAAAGAATAACATCTGAATTATATCCCCGCTGCTGTGACCAGATTCTTACGCACAAACGCAGTTAGCTGAAATGTCTCAAGCCCTTGCCTTTTTGTTCTCATATATACAAGTGCAACTGCTCTCCATTTCCTGGGTTCATATATCTAAAGAAACTGCCTGTCTCCTATGCAGCAGTTGATCACTTTCTCTTTATTGAAGTATCTTCTCTAAACAAACTTTTTCCATAAGGCTTGTTATTGACAAGCCACTGGTAAGAAGGTTATGATTATCATAATTCTGTCTTAGGTGGTAAAACAGCCTGTCACAAAGTTAACAAGTTGTTGTCAGTGCAAATCTCCCTTAACTGTGTTGATTTAAGGCCCATCCTATTTTCCTCACCATGTGTTACTTCTGTAACATTTGATTCTCAAAATTCTTCACCTTTATTCATTCGTTTAGACACAGATGCTGCAGCCTAAGAG
>NW_009199966.1:15782-18086 GCF_000690835.1 Fulmarus glacialis | reverse complement strand
CTTCTGTAAAAAAAAAAGGAAACATCTGGTGCATAGAAAGCTTTGCTCTGTGCTCATTTGCTGTGCTCAGTGTCGTTCGGCAGAGCACATCTAGGAATGTCACAGGCCTACCTGCAGGTGAAAAGTCATATGGGAAAGGGACCTCAGCTAATGAAAGAGTTTTGATTATTGAAAGCTAGTTGAAAAAACTAGTTTAAAAACTATTCAAAAAATGTTGAAGCCTGTGAGAGGCGTGTGTAAGCCTAAGGCCTTTGTCTTCTGGCAAGGCATGAATGAACACTGGCAGCGAAGGCAGTTATCCTTCTGTATCATGAAAATATCTTGCAAAGGCATTGTGAAACTTAGGTGGCGTTAAGAAACGTTTTAACATTTGGATTGGTCAAGATGCTGTATTATTAGTTCATAGGTTTTCTGAACAAATTTTAGATCATAGATGATACATTTTATAAAAAGAATGAAATGGAAATAATTCATCAAAGGCGACAGGCAATTTCTGAAGCAGAAAATACCACGACCACCACCTCCTGATTATTATTTTTGTTAGTTATTCAGTTCTTCTTGGATGGTAGCTCTAAGTTATAGCAAAGGCTTAGTATGAATTCTGCTGTTTCCAGGTAAAAAAAATCAGTATGTACTTGTGCTGTGCTGTACACATGCCGAGTACAGCCCTTTTCCACCCGTCTGTAATTTTCTTTTAGGTAGATGAACATCATTCAGACTCATGGGGACCTCCAACTTTCATAAATTCCCCTCAGATTTTTAGTTGATTACAGGCAGAATAGAGTTTCAGTAAAAAGCGCTTAAGTCCATAAGCCTGTGAGTTTATGGGTGCCTAAATGTGAGACTTCACTTGCAATTGCCTTAAGTGAGACTTGCGGCATTTCAAAATCCCACTCTTCAGTGCCAGATCATGACATTAGGAGAAACCTGGTTCTGAAAACTGTAAAACTACGTCCTTGCTCATGTACCTTAAGTGAGCTGGTTTTCAAAATTGTTAACTCTGCAGAAGCACTCAGTAACTCAAAATCAGCACGACTTATATTTAGATGCTGGGAACTGGATTGTAAGAATCTAAATTAGTGACCTTTTAAAAAAATAAAACCAAGGCTATACGTTTTTAAGGCTTCTTAAAACAATCATGAATACTTGATGGTTTTGAATATCTAATTTGTAATCAAGAGCCTTCTGAGTCAGTGGTTGGCATAAGGGTTATGAAATGCTCTTCTCTTTATGTGCTAGACATACATTAAAAAGAAGGTATGTTTCAGTGTTTGAGGTAGGTTAATCTTTTTGGTCACTACTCAATAGTTGGTAGGTTAGAATTTCAACTGAAAAAATTCCATTTGAACTTTTGCTTTTGAGCATTAAAAGCCAACAATCAACATTCGTTCAATATTTGGTTTTTTTCCCCTCCTTAATCTTGCAAATAAAAGCTTCACGACCTGACCATCTCAATGTGAGGTCCTAAATTGCCATTTTGAGCCACAACAGTGGTATTTGCAAAAATACCCGTTTTATTCCTGCAACAGTGGCATGCACATATTTTTCCAGACTGGCTAGCTCCCCATACCAACTAGTATTTAAAAGAACTTATACAGCGTCCCAGTCCACACGGCAGTGTTGCTAGTGCTAGTGCAAATTTTTTCAAGATTTCCACTCACTTGTAGAACAGCTTTGTTTTAAAGTCTAAGCAAAGCAGAAAGCTAATTACTGTTACTAATTTTTACATTTGCTTTTATGGTGTAAAATAAATTTAGAGAAATGCCACGCTAAAGCCAGTACTATGACCTTGGAGAAACCCAGTGATGAATTATACACAGACACACACGCACACACACACGTAAACATCAAAATTTGTTTTATTCTCTGTCTCCCTTTAGAAACATTTTTTCCTCATGCTACTTGCAGTACAGCCAATACAGCCCTCAACACACTGGGAGGGGAGTGGTGTATAACTCTAATTTTATTCTGCTTTTAATGTTTGTATTTCCAAAACCAAACAGTTTCCTGGATAGTCACTATAACAGCCCACTTTCCTTGTTGCTATCTGTGACCCTTAAAGCGCTGTGGACGTTTCGGTTGCTAGGCCTGCTCGGATTCAGGTACCAGGTCACCGACGAGCGCTCCTCTGACCAGTGCCACGCGTCTCTCTCTTCGCGTTGATCTTGAGATATCCCGACAAGATACAGCTACACTGTGGGCTGCAGCTTTTAGAGATGATAAACATACCTTTGCTTACTTATCATGGCTAACTGGGCTACAAGCTCCATTTGCCGTGCATGCCGGGTGTCGGTGCCCAGGTGC
>NW_009199966.1:0-15738 GCF_000690835.1 Fulmarus glacialis | reverse complement strand
CCCGTGCTGGACCCCAGCCGGTTCCAGCCGGTTCCTCAACGGCCCCACCACAGGGCACTGCCCAGCCTGACCGCCAAGCTGGTGGCACCTCTGGGAAAATACTCTGTAGAAAGGGCAAAACGCCGCACAGGCAGCGAGGAGTGAGGGACAACGTGTGAGGAACAGCCCAGCCCTGCCAGCAGCCAGGCTGGAGGGGCAGGAGTCAGCAATGAAGGAGTGAAGCTGAGCCTGGGAAAATGGCGGGCATTTCCTGGGGGGTTTTAGTTTTTGCCTGTGTCTCTCACCATCCAACTCTATTTTAACTGGCAATAAATTAAATTAATTTTCCCCAAGCCAAATCTGTTTTGCTCCTGATGGTACTGGTAAGTCATCTCCCTGTCTTTATCTCAACTCATAAGCTTTTCCATCTTATTTTCTCCCCTGTCCTGTTGAGGAGGGGGAGGCAGAGAGCGGCTGCCTGGGCTGGCTGGGCAGGTCAAGCCACCACATTATGCTGCTTGCCATCATTGACTATCGACTTTTATCCTCTAAGCAGACTGAATTTTGTAGAAAGAATAACTCATACCCCACCTTTTTTGCCCTGATGGCATACCTGATAAGGGAGAAGGAAATTCTTTTGAACTTTAGTTGATAAATCTGGATTTGTTTTTTACATAGAATTCCTTTCCTGCTCTTGGAAGTGCAATACACACTACATTAAGTAGTAAAGTTTTAGTCTACTTTTAGTAAAATCTAAGTCATCTCCCCCAGACAGTTGAAGTAGATGTTAAATAGGTTCCTAATTTTTAAAAAAAAAAAAAAAAAGGACAAAGTACAGAACACTGAGAAAGCCATTATAATCTTTGGGTTTTGTCTTTCAATTGTATTCAAGTTTATTGTATCGTCTCTGTCATAGTACAGTGCCTGATTATTTCTGAGCTGAGAATGTGTAGGCTTTCAGAAGTTTGTGAAATGTGCTGCTTACTCTCACATAAGCAGAGCATCCTATTAAGCAAGCATGAATTGAGCTGAAGAATATGCTAGAAGGGATAAGATCCCAGTAGTAGGGGGAAAAAAACCACTTACTATTGTGTACAGTGCTTCATTTTAATTCTTCAGGACATCACCGAAAGCTAGGATTTTTTTCTATTTTCAATTTTTCTAGTTTTCTAGTGCAGGAAAAAATATTTAAGCACCATTGATTTCAAATATTAATCTGTGATCCTTTTGTAGCCTCTGTGTGGTATTGAAAAGGGATGGCAGGAAACAAACAAAAAACCAAACAAACAAGAGTTTTCATTTGTCACCCAGAGTTCTGACTCTGCCCCTCCTTCACACGTTTGTCTAGCCACTGAGTCACTGAGTTTACAGTATTGTGTAACTTTCATTTCTGTGGAGGCTTGTTATATTAGAAAAATTGTTCCAAAGAAAGCAACAATTATGACATAAGCACATCTGGCTCTTGCAAATTACTCTTTATTAAGCTTTCATTTAATTACATGTGCTGAAAGGTCTGCTTTTGATTACTGTAATTTTTTTTATTTGTCCATCTGAATGATAGTAAAGTTGGAAATTACATACAAACCACCTGGCTTTTTTCTCACTAATAAGGCAAAGTTTATATAGATTTATGTGTAGAAGAGGGATTAGGATCTTCCCTGTTTATGGCAGAAGAATTATTGCTGATGCTAATTCAAGGTGAGGGTTTAAATTTGGTCACTGGAAGGAAATTAAACCTATTTGTTTTTGTTCAGTAAACACTTTAGATTGGTAAGAATAGTTTGTTTTAATGTACAAGTCTCTTATTATGTTTCAGCTAAACTTTTTGAAAAGTTCCATGAGGGTGTTTTTGTATTTTCATCACTGTTTACAGGAATTTTTAAAGCCTACATTCCTCATTAACACTTATAGAAGTTATAACAATCACTGTACACTGAGATGGAGACATACCCTGTTGCCTATTTTAACTTTCATTGCTATCTAGAGATGATGCAGCATTGCCTTTTGGTAGCAAATGATTCCTATGTCAGCTCCTAGTAGAGGTTCTGGAGTTCGTGGGTAATTTTTGGGTAAGAACAGAAAGACTTGAAGCATTGCTGTTTCTGACAGGGGCTTATACCTCCTTTTCATAACCAGCATTGTAATTTTGCCATTATTTTTTTTTTTTATATTTGGGCACAGTATAAACTTTGGCTCATTACCATGACCATCATGAGCGAGAAGGAAAAAAAAATAAGCTAAAAGTCAAATTAAGAAAAAAGATACTGGGGTGTGGGATTTTTCCGGTCTTTTCTTTTTCTCTTTGAAAATAACAAAAAGGGAAAAGTCACAAACAAGAAAGTGCTGAAAAAGAATCTATAATTCCTTTAAAAGAAGAAACAGCAGAGCAATAAAAGTTATGTAAATTTACAGCTTCTTTTTTTAGGAATTTTGCAGGAATACATTGTATATCTTCTTGTCTTCCAGCAACTGTATGCAGCTCAGCTGGCAAGCATGCAAGTTTCTCCTGGAGCCAAAATGCCATCTACTCCACAGCCACCAAATACGACAGGGGCACTCTCACCCACTGGGATGAAAACTGAGAAGAGAGGGACCAGCCCGGTAACTCAAGTTAAGGTATTTTTCAGTAAAGAAAAAAGTCAGTGTCTGAAAAGGGCAGTGACATTAAATGGTCTATTTAATTGTTTTACAGTTGGAGGTTGAACCACATGAAAGTTCTTCAATATTCAAATAAAATGTTCAGTTTTAGTGCTGTCTTATCAGTATAGAAAAGGGAAGAGAAAGCATTCACTTCTTGCTTCCAAAAATATCAGGCGTCTCTCTTCCTACCACAGGCAGCACAACAGATTCATCAGTGAAATGTGATATTTTCAAGATTTCAGTTTGTAATCTAGTAAAGTGCATAAATGGCGTCCATTTCATGAATTGTTTCACATTGAACTTCTGAGTATCTTAAAATATGGTGCTAGCTTATATTGTTAGGGCACGAGAGAGACTGTAGATCTTCTAATTATTTTACAAATCTTTAGCTGTACTTATTCTACAATTTTGGAAAAAAAACTCGCATAAAAATAAGATGTAAGTCAGGATTCTGGGGAAAACATTGTGTCACTGCAGATTGATTTGACTTTTGCTGATTTCACACAGCTGCTGACAACCAGGCTGCTCCTTGTTGGTTTTGCGCCACTGCTGAATGCTTGTGCCTGCTTATTCTCACTTGCTTGGAACCAGGCAGCTACAACATGGCATTTGCCAGCAGCTTGAAATGAACATCGTGCACCCCTTGAAATCTGTGGTGCAGCTAGTACCTTGGGGTGGAACTGACTGGCTCTTATTGCTGTGTTCTCCTGTGGTTGTTCTGAATTTCATGAGACCAAATATGCTGAGAAACAATTTACTTCAAACTGTAAAAACACACCAACATTCAGAGGTTTTACCAATTTGAATGATAGCGCTATAAATGCAGAACTATTAAGACAGATCTAAGGAAGGCATATAGTGACTTTGTGGAGAGAGAGAAAGCATTTTTTTGCTAGCTGCTAACACCACCTTACAGGCATACAGTCCTTAGCCTCACATCAGCCTGGGAAGATTTTACTCACTTGAGGTGAGGGTTTCTTTTTTTTTTTTTTTTGACATGAGAGTAAAATATCATTCGTTTTTTCATTACCATCAATCATCGTGGTAAAGTGTGGGTGAGTAGATATTTCTGCCTGGGCTGATAAATTTCCATGACACTTTTTTGCTAGGCTGAGAGTACTAATAAATAAAAACTATTCCATTATGGCCAGATCTAACATTTATTTAGCAAAGCGTTCACTTTACTTAACTGTAGATGTGTATTAGTCTAATATTTTACCTCTTGTAATCCAATGCCAGGCTTGAGAGCAGTCAGTGAAATTTACCACATATGCAGAGTTTGTTATGGTCAATACAGAAGCCACCAAAAGCAAAGCCCAACTGTTTCAGCAAAGTTGCCATAGTATAGTGATACCTAACACCAGTGATTTATGGTATTGAGAATATACTACTGACTACTTTAATGTGAAAAAGTAATTTCATAAGTGAGTGAGCCAAATGGATCTACACCAAACCAAACCTTTAATATATGAGTAAAATTTTCCCTGGTTAAATTCAAGCACATATCTCCTTGAACCAAGGCCAATACCATTCCAGCTTTGTGGCCAGCTGAGTCCTATTACAGACTTGACCACATGCAAATTTTTGGGGGTTTCCCTACATAATTTAACTTGAATGGACTGAAATATATGTTAATAAAAAAGAAGCCTTTTTATTCTTGTTTTTATTAAGCAACTATTGCATTGAAGATATTAAAGATAAACTACAAGTGCTTCGTGTGGACAAATACCAATAGCTAATGAAGAGATCAATTATTAGTATAAAAGCACTCTAATAAACTAGTACCTAAATGCTGTCTTTGCGAATTACTACCTTTATAACACAAGACAGTTTTGATGGTCAAGCATTGCATAACAAATCCTCTATATTTTCTCTGTTTTTAAACAGTTGTTTGTATATACTACATGCATTATTTATGGAACTAATGGAATTCTTTTACAGGAGTCAGATCTTTCAAAAAGTAATGAGAGGGTTTTTTTAAGTCAGTGACCAGAATGTTTTCCAGCTTTTCGGTTGCCTTGCAGAAATGAGAATGCTGTCTATGATGTACAAACAAACAGGTTCTGGCAGTGTTTAGCGTTTTTTTCACATGATCATATCAGCACTAGGCAGAAAATTATTTAGAAATTGAACATGGTAGCGTAGATTCGTATGTGTACATGCTCACAATACCTAGTCTGGCAAACTTCATAGTCTGAAAGGGGCTCTGAACTCTCACAGAAATTTATTGAAGCTACTTTGTATCTGTGCAAGGAAACAGCTTGCGTGTAAACATGGCCACAAAGCACAAGAATGGACTATGTCCCTTATACCTTTGTGTTTCTGCTTTCACTCGGACTCTGAACAGGTGTGGGCATTTGTGCACGCTGCAAGGTCAGGAAGAATAAAAATGTCATGAAATTTTATGGAAACAGTTTAAAACTGGAGATATGATGGCGTTATAAATACCTGTTTGTTACATTTTCCTGTTTAATGCATTGTGTATGATTAGATGTTCTTTGCTAAATCACCACTTGACAGTAGGGAGAATGGAAAAGATGAGATAATGTAGCATATTCTTGTATTCTGACATATATTTCTAAGCTTTGAAGGGATCAGTGCAGTGTTTTAAAATATGGACGATATTCTCTTATATCCAGCATAGTTCTGCTTTGGGCATATTTTAAATGAGAGATCTGTCTTACTGAGCTCTTTAATTACCAAAAATCACTGTTCCACAATTTTCCAAATGCTCTGTCTTGCTTAACATATTAAGCAAAAGGAACAAGCTCAGAGAATGGGAAGAAGGTTACACTGTGAATATCTACCCTGATCAAAGAAATTAATTGCTAGAATGAGTCTTCTTCCAAAAGTTAAGATATTTCTTAGATGGACTTATTCTCCTATGGCACTGAAATAAAATATATGTCAGAGAAAATTTCTTTCATAATTGCATATGAAAAGTTTCGAAAGATATAAAAGTTCTGATACTAGATTTACATCCTTAAAAAATATTCCTTGTCTTTATTCAAATAAACTTACAGATACACTAAAGGTTGAATGCAGCAGAAATAACGATAGAATATAGAAATAATTACAGAAGTATCAAACAAGATGCAGAACAGCATTTATGTGAAAAAAAATCTTGATTTTACATAAATCTGTCAAAAATACATGACACATTTGAATAATAAAATATTGTAAAATATACAAAATTAAATAGTAGAAAATAAAATATATTTCGAAATGCATATAGTAAGCATTCATTACCGTAGTTAAGTCAAGGATTTGAATTCAGTGAAATTTTAATCTTCTATTATGGGTGAACAGCATAGATTATTTTACTAAACAAAACATGCATTCAAAATAAGATGCATAGAATGTATAAGTTAGCAGCAGCATGAAATGTGGGCCAAAGAACTGTCAGGGTTTCCAAATGATTCTTTCATAGAAGTACTTCTGTTTCCTTAGTTTCTAATACATTTAAAAATAAGCTACATAACTTATTTTTATAGTGCCAGGAACTTTTCAAATAGAACCAATGCAAAAGCATTACTGAGCTGCTGGAAATTTTAAATAATTCTTTGTCAATGCCCTAGGTTAATTTAGATCTCTGAAAACACATTAGGAAATTAAGCTGTAATGTGAGCTAATTCAAATTTTAATTTGGCAAAAAGAATGATCCAGCCACATAGTTAATGTAAATAGAAGCATAACACAGAGAAATTAATGAGGTTTCCTTTCGTTGAATCTTAAAGGAGGCAGATAATTAGCTTCTTTTGTTATTATTGCTGGAGAATGTGGTATTGTCTTCGAGGTGTAAAGTAACTGCTGCTTGCAAAATGATGTGTTCATTTGTCTTTTCCTAATAATTATTTACATTAAACTCTTGTAGGATGAAGCAGCCCAGCCACTGAATCTTTCAGCCCGACCCAAAACAGCTGAACCTGTCAAATCCCCAACATCTCCAACACAGAACCTCTTCCCAGCTAGTAAAAGCAGTCCAGTGACAGTGACGAACAAGAGTGGCATCCCCAGCCCGCTCGGTGGATCTCTGGGAAGAGGATCCTCTTTAGGTAACTAATCTGTCCTGGGGAAGGGAGAAAACTGGCAAGTTTTCTACATGAAATCTCAGGTTGAGCACACTTCTGAATTAAGCAGATATTTGGGCCTACATTTCTCTTTAAAATGAAAAAAAAAAATTGCAGGAAAGATTTTCAAAGAACTCTTGAATGCCAAGGTTTTACAAGACTGACCACAACGATGCAGCAGTGATATGCATCTACAAGAAATACAGCAAATAAATATGTAACCTAAGAAATACACATACATTCAAATATATACACATAAGTAAATAGAAATGCATATATAAAACGTGTAAAAGAGGTTTGTATGAGTATCTTCCCCAAAGACATCAATTGGGTGTATACATATAAAGTTAACTTTTGAATTTTGACCTCTGGACTAAACAAACAAAAAAATACCTTTGAATGCACATAGAGCCTGACTAGATACTAGACGTACACACATAATGGCTCATGTGATTAGTGTACATGCAATGCAAGAGTGTAACATACCTTAAAATAAAGAAGTTTTCAAGCACTTTCTTCAACCAGGGTCAGGGAACATTCAGTATCTCCATATAAACCAGAAGCCAGGCAAGAAGGTAACTCCAAATGTGGTTTTCAGCTATTTAGCCCAAATATACCATTAGTTTTATCCAGAACAGCATTCTAAAAGAAATCTAATCCTCTGCATTCTGGGTATTAAGTTCATCTTACAAAGACCATATGCTGAATATATTCTGGTTTGTTTTTTTTTTTTGAACAAAGACAGAACGGCTTCAGTCCAGCCAGTTTATTTTATTATTTGTTCATTTTATTATTTGTTCATGTTTTTATTATTTGTTCACCCATCTGTCAAGATTTTCTTAATTCATATGGTTGCAAACAGGGAAATTTTGACCTGTGATCAAGATTCTTTTAATTAAGAAATAAAGCTTATTAAGTAATGAAACAAAATTGATCTGAATACTATGTATGAAGACTACCTTAACCAGTCAAGAAACAGAATCAAGAGCTGCAAAATGTAGATGATCAGCCCTAAAGTTCAAATAGCAAATTTTAACAGTGACTAAATACTTACTACAGACCACTTATTCAGAATCTGTAACTCAAGTGTACTTGTAAAATATATAGAAACACTTGTGAATAATGAACAGATATGTTAAATACATACATTAAATATATAAAAATTATGATTTGTTCCATTCCCAAAACACTTGGGAACATCACGATCTCTGAAAGATACTTTCTGCAGCTAGCTAGATATTCTACCTGTCAATTTATTTCCAGCTATCACTGCACTATCTAACATTAGAAAGTGGCATATCAGTTTAAAGTCATAGACCATTCCAGAGAAATGGCTAGAGAAGATATTCCTAAGGTGTGAATGTTTTTCATGTAAAGTCATAAAAACTTTTCCTCTGAACCTTTAAGTATAAAAGAAGCCAAGGAAACATTGTCAAAAATCAGCAAACAATGTAGGAGCTTTTGCTCCATTTTTACGATAAATTTAGTGATTGGGAGTCTAAGTCTCATTAAAAGTCATGCAAATATGGTTCCCAACTTACTTAGGCTCCAGAGTGGAACTTAGTTGCTGAATCGATTCAGAGCATTGGAAATTTTACCCAGCAAGAACAATGGTTGTTCTCTAATATGTTACTTTTATTTTGGAGAGGGGTGCTTCATTCAGACAGAAAACATCACAGTTCCATCTGAAACAGCAGTTTGCATCTCTTCTCGTCTAGACCACAGTATTAAATCAACTGTTTGGTTCCTAGGATAAAGCATGAAAAACCCTTCATCTTAACCTTTTTTATTTTAAAAGAATTCAGGGTCCTTCGAGGTTGAATTTGCTATATTTTACTCAGCTGAACATCAATGAAGTCAAAAGAATATGAAAATTATCCTTGAAGGAGAATTCCAAATCTTAGCCTGTTTGGTTTTGCTTGTTTTTTTATAGTGGACTGTTAGTAAGTACAAAATCTGACAAATTCAGAGCTTTTATAAAAGACATTTGCTTGTCAGGCAGATGCACAGGTCATGCACAAACTTTGATTGCTCAAAATTTCCTAGCTAGAATGTGTACCTGTCCATATGCGGTATAGAGGATACTCCCATGCAGTAACAGGTGGATCAAGTTAAAGCTTCATCACAGAAACACGGTCACCAAATAATTGCTGTCTTTTGGTCTCAAATCAGAAACTGTATCTGGAGTACTCATCTTTACTTCTAGCATGCATTTTAAGATGTGACAGGAATGTTTTGTGTGAGTTTGATGCACGTTTAAAAGTTTATCTTTCTGTCCAGACTGATAGAAAGAAAACCATTTTTTCTCTACTGATTTAGAGCTTTATACTCATGTTAAGGTGATAACAAGCTCTGTCCCTCAAAAGTAACTGTCGCTGCTCTTTCCAAAATGGAAAGCTAAATGTCTGGAGTGATGGTTCTCTCGATAAAGAAATTCTAAAAATTGACATAGACTTTCATGGCCAAGTAAACAAGATTTCTTTCTCCTTTGTTCATTTTATTAATTATTATTAATACTTCAAAGGCTTCTCAGTTAAGCTTCAGAATACTGTTGTCTTAAACACATATTTAACTTTGAACTTTGAGTCCATGTGTATGCTCAGATACCTCCAGGTATGCCAAGACTTCAGTGGTTGTATTTATAACAGCAAAAGAAGTGCACAGGCTTATCAATCACTTCTATAGATTAAGTCAGCCTTCAAACAGACAACAATTGCCACTCCTCCTCCTTTTGCAGGTGTTAGTTGGGTGCAGCTCTAACAGTGTGAGAGCTGAGTGCTTACCCCGGATTCTAATTTGGATAATTACCTAAATAAAGTGTGTTCTCTGTTTATAGATATCCTTTCCAGTCTTAATTCACCTGCCCTATTTGGGGACCAGGACACAGTAATGAAAGCCATTCAAGAGGCTCGAAAAATGAGAGAGCAGATCCAAAGGGAGCAGCAGCAACAGCAGCCGCACGGTGTTGATGGAAAATTGCCCTCCATGAATAACATGGGTCTAAACAACTGCAGAAATGAAAAGGTAATGTCTCCCATTGCCACACAGTCTGTCATTCATTCTTCTTTTCCCTGCAAATAGCTTCTTACTTTTATATAAAATTTCTTTTTAGAGCTTTTAGCCATCTTTGATTTCACGTTAAATACACCTTGTCACTTCACAGTGCTGTGCTACAAACTTTTCTACGTTTACATGACAGCATTCGAAAAAAACAGTCCTGTGCACTCATGTGATTAAGCTGTAAGCATGCATATAACAACATGGAAAATGAATTGGTTGAAGCTACCATTGTTTGTGGTCACTAGATTTTGAATTGTGCTTTTGAGAATGATTGGATTGATAAATATGGCAAAAAGGCCATGTACTAGCATGGTCAAGTATTACAATGCTATTGAACGTATCTGAGTGTGCTTGAATCTGTGACTCATGCAACAAAGCATTTAGGTTTAAAACAGTGCTTTTGGCTCTTAGTTTCAATGGGAAGTTAGAGATTCAAGTTCTTGGTTGAATCTTGGCCATAGTTTCCAAACACTAAAATGAAATGGGGCACTACAATAAAATGGTAAATGAGAGAAAGTGGTGAGAGAATGTGACCAGCATTGGACTGAGCAGGACATCATTCAGTTTACAAAACAGCTAGCTGGGATCATATCCAAAAGGTGAGGAACAGTTTCTATCACACACACTTTAAGGTCTGCTCAGAGGACAAAGAAGTCTTTTGGAAAATTCTTGTATCTATCTGTGTTGTCCTGCTCTGTGGTCTTTCCAAGCTCTACAAGATCTGCTCCAGGGGCAGGTCTCTGTGTGTATAACAGAGCCAGTGAACACTGAATTAGGTAATTGGCTGAGCTATAAGCAGCCCTTTTGATGAAGAATGCTTCTCTGTTAGCTTCCCTAGAAGTGGTTTACGCTGCAAAAAATACAGCACACAAGTTATTTTTCACCACGGACACAAAATCAGTTATATACCACAATACTTATTCCAGTTAACTAGAAAGGGAAAAATATTATCCCAGTAATCACTATGGCATTGGCAAATAGGAACAGTTACGATGCAATTTAGTAATGAATGAAAAGAAAACTGACACATTCATTAGCCTATAAAGCAACTAGTGTTTCAGACTATTTGCTGCAAAAAAAAAGAAAAAATTGAAAAACAGGTAGCTTTCAATGCCTATAATTCATTAATGAAAATTCTGTGATATATCTGTATATTAGAGAGTAGGTTCTTTCTATCTTGGGGGAGCAGGGGAAGATTATATTATACTCCAAAGACTAACAGGAATTTTTAGTCCAAGTTGAGTATAAGACCTAGCAGAATATTAACTGTATCTTAAACGGTGAATTTGATTTTCCCAACCCACAAGGGAATACTTGGTGAGTAAGTGGATTGTAGCAAGGCACAGAAAGGCAAAGAAATGTTGTAAACAGACCCATCAAAGATTGATACATACCTTTTAATCTACATTTTATATTTTTGCTTGATAGGTTCTTTACAGTACTCAAAACAAGAGAAAGGCTCAGTGTCTATTAAAAAGATTTGTTAAACTGTTACCACACAGGATTAACAACGCTTTTACAAGTCAAATTCAGATGCTAATAAATATTTATTTCTGCTAGTGTTAGTTTAAATGTCAGCGTTGAAAAACTCATTTAATACAGATTGATACTATGGAAAAATATAGAAATTAACAACTAATCAAGTAGCCCATATTCAGACAACATTCTAATTGTAAAGTCAGTATTTGTCTTAACTAACTAAGAGGTAGGGTACGAAAGCCCAAGTTATAAAAATAAAATAAATGTCACACCTATGATCAGTATTAAGAGTTTATAAAATTATGCTTATTTTAAAATATATTTTATGAGTTTCAGTGGCTTGACATTTAAAAATATCTAATACACTATAAGGGCTATTAAAAGAATTCTTAACATTTGATTTGACTTTGAAAAGTAAGTATAAAAATGGCATCCACTTACTTATCAGGTCTGTTCCCTGAGTATTTTCAGTACCATGTTTACGTCTTGTATTCAATATAACAAGTTTCTATTTCGTCTTTCACCTTTTAAAGCAGAGCCAGTAAATATTTCAGTGAATAATCTGAAATTTCTTTTTTGTGCTGGTTACTAGCAATACACAGATTGATGTACAGCTTCCAGATTGAGGTTATACATCAGGCAGTCAGAGGAACAATTTTTTTTTTTACTTGCAAATATAGCAGAGTCAATTGGAACTCTTTAACAAATATAAACAACATCATTCTCAAATGCCATCTTTTATGGGGAGACTTTTCATGGTAGCACTTGCAAATTTTAAAACATAAGAATAAAACAGCAGCAAGGAAATCTGTTGTTAAATCTCTCAGTGCCCTTATATAATCCTGCTGGATTTATTTATTGTAGCATGTACTATAGAATGAACCATTAAGGCAGGAAAAAGTTGTAATATGTACTCTGGTTTTACCTTTAGTATGCTAGTCTGTTATTCTTGCTCTGTAGATGCAAGAAAAGGCAGGGCTTACAAAAAAATAGGATATAAATCAGTCCTTTTAAATGATGATATATCCCCACTCTCTATCCTAAAGAAAATAAAAGAATTAAGTCAGTCATTAATATTAAGGGAATGTATTTATATTTTATAGCAAGTATAAAATACATTAAAACCAGAAGCATTCTTTGCACAAACAGAATTCTAGAATACTATTCTTTCCCCCTTTACTCTCTGCCTTTCAATTTTTACATTATGATATATTTCTTTTACTCTAAAGATGACGGGCAGGATGAAAATGGGGGAGAAGCGATAGATCACTTCAATTAACAAAACATAATTTTGAAATAATTTTATGCCAAGAAGATTGTGTATAGTTTCTGTCATAATCCCAGTGAAACTGTGATAACGTAGTTGCAATTTTGGATTGGTTTCTTTTGAAGAATCAGGACCCTGTGTTTTCAGGACCAAATTTTCAAAAATTGGTTTCAGGTAGTTAGACTTGTATAAATGAGTAGCTAGAAGCTGGCACCAGAAAAAGATGACAAATTAATTGCCTGCAGCTTGTTTAAAAAAGCTATTGAGTTCTGGTCAGTTACTGGTCTTCAAGTTCAGATAGCTGGTAATGGTTTGTTGTGCAAATGATTGCGCTTACAAAATTATGTACATAGCTTCAAAGCCTGGGCTTAGGCCTTTTTGAAAATGTGTCATTGAAATCTCAGAAAGCTTTGTATTTGGTTAGAGACACAGAATTGAAAATTGCCTCTGTTCCTATTCTGCTGTTCAAAAAAATCTCCTACAAAGCTTTAAAAGTGCTCACAGAGATTCACTCATCAGAAAGACCAAAACAAAAACATGCAGCACTCTGGCAGAGTCAAACTTTGTCATTTGCTAAAGCTTTAAGGTTAGGCTATACTTTTGAGATGATACCGTTCTATGGACATCTACAATTATGGAGTTTTTTCAGTTTGTGTACTGTTGTGGGTTAGGGTAGGCAGGTAAGCACCACGTAGCCACCCCCTCACTCCCCTCCAGCGGGATGGGGAAGAGAATCAGAAGGGTAAAAGTGAGAAAACTCATGGGTTGAGGCAGTTTAATAAGTAAAGCAAAAGCCATGTGTGCAAGCAAAGCAAAATAAGGAATTCATTCACTACTTCCCATTGGCAGGCAGATGCTTAGCCATTTCCAGGAAAGCAGGGCTTCAGCATGTGTAACAGTTACTTGGGAAGACAAATGCCAAAACTCCGAACATTTCCCCTTCCTCCTCCTTCCCCCAGCTTTTATTGCTGAGCATGACGTCATATGGTGTGGAATATCCCTTTGGTCAGTTGGGGTCAGCTGGCCTGGCTGTGCCCCCTCGTGCATACCCCCAGCCTACTTGCTGGTGGGCCAGCATAAGAAACAGAAAAGGCCTTGATGCTGTAGAAGCACTGTTCAGCAATAGCTAAAACATCCCTGGGTTATCAGCACTGTTTTGGTCACAAATCCAAAACACAGCACTGTGCGAACTAAAATTAACTCTGTCTCAGCCAGTACAGTGTACGCACGGCAAAAAGTCATTGTATCAGAGTTGACTTTTTCTACTCCACCTGGTGCTGATCAGGTGTAGTCTGACTGATGAAAAGGAAGAAGTAACTGCGTCAGTGGCTTCACAGAGTAAACAAAAACACCAGGGAAGGGGAGAGAATTAGGAAAATCCAGAAAATAGGCTACAGAGCTCTTTCTATGTGATATAAGCAAAAGTAAAATCATACAAAAATTGGCTTTGTTTAAAGGATATGACTTTTTTCCAGTCAAGCCATGTTTACCTTCAACAAAAAAGAGTACTTAAAATTTGCATTGCGAGAGCTACTTGTATTTATCTTAGTATTTCAGACTAGCATGATTGCCTGGAAGATTTGCTTTGATTTAAGGCTTTAAATGAACCTGAAAATGCTATATAAGTTATAATTCTGAAGTGAAAACACTTCAGAAAATCTTTGTAGAAAAAATATAGGCAGAAATGTGTTAATTTCATTGGAGAAAAATATATGAAGTCAAGATAGGACATATACCCAATTAATAATCACAACATATCTGCTAGACCCAAGGATATACCCCCACCTTCCCATTTACTTACCCATGAAGCATATTCATTGAGATCTGAGAGGAAGCAGAATTTAATATAACATTTTTATGTTTATATTCCATTCCCACTCTTTTGTAGATTTTCAGGCAACTGTGTATTTGCAGTAGGAAACCAGAATTAGACCCCAAAATAAATGACATGAGTCATCGCCTGCTTCCTGGGAATTATGGTACTTTAGCACCTCTTACAATGAGCCTTTTATTCCTTTCTTATTTCTAAATCAAAGTTTTACAAGTTGAATCCACATAATTTATCCTAATATAGACCACAGTTTGTATGCAAAATGTGTACATTCTTAAAAACGTATTATTTACCCTTGGAGATGTTACAGGCTATTGATCAAATCCATATTTAGGCACTTGGATTTGACTTGATAAGCCATAACGACCCCTTTGGAGGTGTTACGGTCTGCTGTATTTAGGGACTGTTAAATATGTGGATTATTGACACAATAGAGTGTAACAGCTCCTCTGGAGCTGTTACGGTTCATCATTCATGTGAAGCTACTGCACATGCGTACAAACTTTGCCTGATAAAAACACTTCAGGAAGTCTTTGCAGGAAAAGTTACTAGTCATGCATAATCTCCTTTTGACTGCCTACAACCCTGCAATGACTCCATCATTGTTTTGCTTTTTTCTAAATGCAAGCAGTACTGGATTATGTTGCCGACAGTTTTTTACCAGCTTTTTTCTCCCCATACGTTCAGTATTATAGACCGAACAACTGCATGAGGCAGGAGTCACACTGTTTTTTCTGCAAGTGCAGGGTATTTCTCAGACGATCACCATGAGAAGTACCTTGTTATTGGCATCCTTGTTATTAGTCATTTTGCAATTCAGTTTAAAAAAAAAAGCACATAGTTAAGAAAATACTTTTCCAGTGCGTCCTGCATTCAATTATCTTTTCTCCTTTTACCTAAAGTAGTCATGACCACTCTTAAATTGAGAACATGAATAAATTGGTCATAAGGGCCTTGTGGATTTTTATAAATATTTATGAATAAGTGGTTTAGATTTGCAGGGACTGATGTATTCTCATTCGCTTTTATCTTTTAAGAAAAACTTCTTAGATTTTCTTTTTTCCTTTAGTTTCCTATAGAAGAATATTTGTAACTTGTAAATAAGAGGGCAATGCTTCTATTTCAGTCTGCTGGGAGACATAACAGAAACTATAAGCATTTTCTATTGGATCCTTATTTCTGTTGGTTAAATCTTAGTTCTATTTGTAATTAAAGGGCAAATACCTCACAATTAGGCCAAAAAATGGAAAACAATATCAACAGCAAATGACTAGTTTTGTAAAGTTACTACTTTTATTATGGTATTGTCTCGATAGTCATTGTACCAAGTTCTGTTCTCACTGCAACTTAAGGATGGTCCCGCCCCATATAGCTTACACTTATATATAATTTAATTTAAGTTTAAATATATA
>NW_009199965.1:0-24671 GCF_000690835.1 Fulmarus glacialis | reverse complement strand
GCCGCCGTTCTCCGGTAGCCGAGTCCCGAGGCACCTGCCCGGACACAGCGTGCGGCCCGGGGTGGTCAGCATCGACGTGCCCGAGGGCTGCTGCTGGAAGGCAGGCAGGCGGTCGAGATGGCTCGTTATGCCGTGCCGTCTAACGGGGGGGAGGAAGGCCCGTGACACACCTCCCTGACGGTTATGCCCGTAAGTAGGTGTAGGAAGGACCGACGTCCTTACCGTTAGTGAATTTTAAACTGAATTTTATCGGGGCTCTGCTTTAAATAGTTAAAACTATTAGTGGTTGGATCAGTAGAGCTTACTTTCTTTCAAGCAGTGCATCTATCAATTCCACCAAAAAACAGGCGATTTTATTTTTTAGCTAAGCAATGTGACAATTTCTAAGCAGTTAATAGAGCATTTAAAACAAGAAACAATGATGGTTTTGTCTGGTTATATAAAGTGTCACCACAGATTAGCAAGATTCTTGGTTTTTTCCATCCTCTGTCTGAATCCCTGAAGCTAAAATTAGAGAGGGAGAAAGCTGTTTTATTACGAGAGAGCTTGTTAGTGTATTTAAGTTAGTTTATGATTAAGACTGGTTTTTAGGACACTAAAAATGAAATTATTATTGTCTTGTCCACGTAGTTGAAAATCAGAAGACAAAAATTGTAAAGTATTTTGGGGATATTCTAGCTCAGCATATTTTTTTCTCCCCCAATTTGCCTCTAGTAAAATATTTGGTGAACAATTTATATTCTTAGTTAAGTATATTTGTATTAGTAAGATGCACTTCTAAAACTTCAAGTGTTTTGCAAAATAGTCATAGGAACTATCATGCTGTATTGGAACAGGGATGATATTTCTCTGGTAATTGCTCATCCCAGGTGCTTTAAAATGGCATATTTAGTGGGAACATGTTACTTTGAAACATGCAAAGAAAAGTATATTTTTTTTAAAAAAGTGCATGAAAACATGTGAGAAAACATTGCCAACAGGGAGCTTCCCTCATAATCCCTAATAATTAGGTATATGTTTGCATTCTGGTATGCCAAGTGGTTTATCTCCTGTTGGAAAACGCTCAATTACAGTTGCATAGTGCAGAAGTTAGTGGTAAAAATTGCTGATTCATTTTTATGAATGCCAGCAAACTTCTGGTAAAGATTTCCAGGCATTGTTGTATGACAGCGTCTTTCCCTTTGGTTTTATATTGTGCCCCCATAAAAGAGTTGGCATATAAATTTTCAAGTATTACCATTTGTTTGACAGTTTTGGACTTAGAGGAGTAAAAATTTACGTGGAATTCCACAAGCTGGTATGTGTTAGTGCTTAAAGAAAGCCTCTATTTTTTTGTTTCTATACTTAAGACAAAAACTGAACATCAGGATGAGTGGGAAAGATTTTCCATAAATAATTTTTTAGGTTTTTTTCCCTAACTGAAACATTTTTAAAGACTCATCTTCAAATCAAAATATGGTAACAACTCTTAATATTTGTAAGACTCACTGTTTGTAGAGGAAACTGAAAACATTCTTATGCAAAACTTTAGGTTTTATGTGTGATTTCTCAATGTTGGATTACTATTAAAAGTTATCACCTAGGATTTGGAGAATGCACTGATAAGTAACAGGGGAAAATACTCGTGTCCATTACTAAACAGGATTTTTTTTCTTTTTTTTTTTAAGTGCGTTAGTGGATGGCTGAAAGTTAGCTTGACCATTGAGTTGCTGAAATGTTTTGCTGCTTGAGAGCTGTGAGAAGGTATGGCATGTTGCTGACCTAATTTACCTTTAGCATATGTTTAAGTGTTTGCTTATGACTTGCATATATGTAAAACTGGTTTGGTAGTTTTGTTTAATGCTTATTTCTTTGGCTTTCTCATCTTTACAGCTTGAAGCTTTCAGCAGAGCATCCACAGTTGAAAATCCCCAAAAGCCATATGCTTGTCCTTGAGTGAGATCTTAAAAAGGCTCTCAACAAAACAAGGGTTTTAAAATAGCTTAATTACGAGAAAGTGGTACTCTAAATCTGAATGTGATATCCAATATATTACTGCATTATTGAGTTATTAAAGTTCAGTGTTTCAAAATGAGTGAATATATCTGTAATAATGAGCTTAATTTAACAGAGTTTTTCAGTGCCAAAGCTGTAAGCCAAAAAGTTAAACGTCAGAGAGATGTGAAGAAAAAGTAAAAAGAAAGCTGGAGGGAATTATTTAATCAATAAATTAAATCTGTCTTAGAGTACGATTGCATAATGTGTTCTAGTGGAGATTGTGTTTCATATCTTTCATGAAGTGGAGACGGCTGTCCTCGAAGTGGTTATGACCTTGATTTCAACACGAAGCCTTTCTCTGCTCTTCAAATCCAAATGAAGTTCTTGGAACAATCCTTGCTCCTTGTGAGCGAAGCCATAAGCATCTTTCTTGCATTTGCTCTCTCTGATTTCATTTTAATTCATTTATTTTGTCACTTCACTTGAAGGATGCCTCAGAGTTCTGTCTTTCACCTTCAGTGAATGAATTCTTCCTTCTGTCACGCAGACGAATTTTGGCCTTTGAGCGTTTCTCTTTTAAGCAAGTTCAAAATAGACTTTGGCTGGAATCCTGAGCCTTCCTACTAGCATGACAGTGTTGTTTAAATACAAAACAAGGGAACTGAAGTTAACCGTACTTGGCCATTTTTCTTGTAGAATACCAGATGGAAGTTTATGATTAATAAACTTGGAAGTATGATTAATAGTTTCCAGGTATGTTGGAACTTTTTTCCTAATTACTGGAAACGGCATGCAATGTAGCTCGAGAGTGGATGTGAGAAATGGTGTACGAATAAGGTGAAGAGAGAACAGAGCTCCTTACTTCCTCCTAGCAGCTGGATCTAGGAGGATGTGGGTTTCTTGCATGGCTGTTAATCAAAACTGCGATCAGATAGGTAGCTGGTTAATTTACTATTTTTTTTTTTTCCTTTGCTGGAAAGAATTTTCTTCCTTTTTACCACTTTGTGGCCACTTGCTACAAAAAAAAAAAAAAAGAAGAAGAAAAGTTCTGCTATTTTTTTCCTCAGCAAGATGACTATTTTGGTGTTTCCAGATGCAAAATGGTAAAGCATATGACCAAGTGGACTTTATCCAGTGTGCTTTGCTTTCTTTCTTGCCAGGTCAGGTAGAGGTTTTTTCCCTGCATCACTGAGCAACTCTGGCACGTTCTTGTCATGGAGAGCTTTTGCTCTCCATAAAAACATGATATTGCTGTGGTGCTTCGCCATCTCCTGCTATTTTGAGTATGATCATGGGCTATAGTGATGACTAGTCTTAGAGTCTTTCTCAGATGCAGCCAGCAAGGAGGTAGCAGTGTTTGCCAGTAACATATTTTGTCTTTTTTTAATTTTCCATTTAATCCACATGCATGAAAATTGTTTTTAGTCATAACAGTTTGAAATTCCATCAGTCGTATTACATTGCAGATTTTTTATTCCACTTTTCTACAAAAATGTCTCCTGTTTTCAGCAAGCTCACTTTTAAGACCTACTAATCAAATATTTGCCCACCTCTTGGGCAGAAAACATTAGCTTTAACTGCTTTCATGTTTCTAATTGAAGAGCTGAAGGTAAAATAAGGGTCATTGCATCTGCATCTGCTTGACAACTCAACTGTTGTTATTTACTCTACCATTTGCCAAAATGAAAAATACTGCTTATTGTCTGAGCACAAATTTGGGGATTTTTTCGATTTTTTTTTTTTTTTTTTAAAAATTGTGTTTTAATTTTTATTATTAATGAAAGCGGTCAGGAAATAGTCTCACGTGTTTTCTGTGTCCAGGACAATTATTTGGTCTAGGATGCTGAACAAATAACTCTTTGTAAAACAGTCTTTTATTAATAAAGTTTTTAGTTTTATGTGAATTGGAAGCAGCTTTGCCTCCAATCTGCCATATATTTTCCTACTAGGGGTTTGCAGTTTGGATGAATGATACTGTGAGGAGTGAAACAGCATTGTATTGCTTAACAGAGCAGAATCCTACCCTTCTGACTTGCAAACTAAAATGAACGTTAATCGCAGAGAAAATGGTTGGCCAATTGAATTTGTTAGCCTGTGAAACCAGCTAAAGGAGAAATCTGTTACTAAATATTTACCAATTCACATTTTCTTGCTGCCTTTATATAGACTGTCTCTGGATAATTAGTTTGCTAACCTGAATATCAGCTTTGAGCCATGGCAGGAAATTTTGGTAGTCTTTAATTGAGAGCTTGTTTTTCCTTCCATTTCAGTCTTCTGTTACACAAGTGTGCTCTTTGCAGAACTGTTGTTTAATTTGTGTGTAATTGGAGGTATTCAATTTTTTGTACTTTCTGAACTTCCTAGAACTTCTTCAAGTTAACTTTTCCTTCTGATCTTAGGTGAAACAATATTCTTTTCCTACCATTGAAATTTCTTTTAGTCCTTGTTTTCTTCTCTTTCAATGAAGATCAAAGGGCAAAAAAGCACTGTCTTTTTACTTGATGTCTTCTATAAGAGAGTATGTTTGGGGAAGTAGATTTTTTTTTTTTTTTTTTTTTTAAATGGGCACAAGTATGTGGACCTCAGAAACTAATGCAGAACTTCTTTTGATTGAATTGTGATTATTACTCCTGGGTAGAATTTAATACTCTTTTGGCACTGCTTGAAGAATATTGGGTTTGGCTTTTTAACTTGGAGGTTCAAAAGTATGTAAGGGTTGGCTTTTAAGAGCAGTTCAGCAATAGCTACAAAAAATACCACTAAAGCCAGTCTTGGCTGGCTTGACTGGGGAATTTTTATTTGAGCCTGCTTTGAAAAAATAGAGGAAAAAGTTACTGTACTTATTTACATGTCTTTAATCAGCCATTAACATCCACCATCTCTTGAACCTGTTGGATTTGCTCCATATAAATACAGCTTGGTGAGTCCCAAGGGGAAAAATTCAGCACTCAGACTTTTAATACTAGTTTTAAATGATTATATTTGCAACTGTGAATGTCTACTCCATTCTGTCACATTCTCATGTAATTTATATCAGTTTGTCACTTGATTGGTTGCATCATACATAAACATTTTATTACTTTATTAGGTTATGTCTGGAGAAGATATTGGTACAATGCATTCTTCAGTCAAGAACTTTGTCAGGAGCTGATGCCATCAATGCTCTCAGACCTTTCTATTTTGCTGTGCATCCAGATTTCTTTGGCCAGCATCCCAAAGAGAGGGTAAAAATCTTTCAGTGTGCTTTCTTTGTAAACGTGTCATATATCAAGGATAGAAATTTTCTGGTTTTTCTGCTGTCAGAGAAACAAAAGTAGTATTAGAATTTAATGTGGTTGTTACCAGAGAACAAAAAGATGCACTTTCTTTATTTTTAACAGGGATAGATCCCTTAAACATCCGTTATTTATTAGTCATATTTTCTGTTTAATTGTTATAAAGAAAATACTGAATCCTTCCAGTCTAATTTATAATACATGTTACTTGCTTTATCACTTTGAAATGCTGTGCATTGTATTTTAATCAATGGATTTCTTTAAGCTTGAAAACCTTAGAAGTGGTGTTTTGGAATGTACAGGAATGTACAAGTACATCATGCAATTTATTCATCCAAGATAATTATTCATTTATGCTGAGAGTATGAACTATATCACTACTTGTTAAGAGCAGCTGGCAGTTTGTAAAAATTAATTCTGCATGTAAGATCAAAAAGGTTTAGATGAAAAATGGCCAAATTCATCATCTATAATGTGGGGTTTTTTTTCTTTTTTTAAACAGGCAGTAAATGAAAACTCTCTGAAGAGGTTAAATGGCTACTTGGAGAATCTACAGAAACCGGGATTTCGCTCCTTTAAGCCAACTCCGCTTACTTTTTATGTAAGAGAAAGAGAACCAAACTCTTCTAATGTTCAAGAATCCTTCAGTGCTTCAGGTGCTTTTATATGGTGCAGAATGTATCTTCCTGTATTTAAATTCTTTCAAACCATTGCTTAGCCTTGTGCAGTAATAATGACTTTTCAACTGAATAAAATCCTGTCAAACCATGAAAATATGTCTTAGATCAGACAGCTAGGACTATCCCAAGTAATTAAATATCTTAAGCTTTAAAAAGCATTGAAAGAATGAGAGATTACAAAGTTGAGGTCAGGTTACAGTATGAGGAAGTAAAAAACATAGGTTGATGTAAATGATAATTTTTTCTGCTTTTAATAGCATTGTCATGTTTAACTGGAACAACAGTTGGGTCCTTGTTTTCATTTCAGGTAGTGTGTAGTACACAATGTCAGGGTGCTTGTAGGGTCAGTAGGAGCTTACTCTGTAAGCGGAAGTTGTATAATATCTGAAGCTTCATTTTTCCACGTTCTCTCTTAGCCTTGAGACTACAGAAAATACTGCCGAGTTCAGAATATTGGTTTTAATTAATTTTATTCTACGTATTTGTCTCTGATGTACAAATATGCCTTATCTAACAGATGAGTTTTATGTTCCTGCTAGTCAAAACACTTGAGCAAATTGTGAGGGACTCTAGTGCTAGAAAACAAAATAAGTCTGTTTTTCAAGAAAATAGTAGTGTTATGTCCAGTCTACTTAAAATAACAGTTGAACTGGCAGCTGTGTTCTGCTCTTGAGTCTAATGCTTGCTTGCTTTCTAATGGGGCAGTTAGGCCCAATAGCTGTGATGGGACTTAGTTTTAGCCAGCGTGCAGGCGTAATGTTGTGTTCTGAAGCTTGTGTTCATAACCTGTGAAGAGCTGTTGTAGTACTGCATTTCTATAGTAAATTATATCCAAAGTGATGATCAGTAATAACATGAATTGTGTAGAGCTGTTGGACAAAACTGCCACTGCTAAAGCAAAAGCATCCTTTTTTGGGTTATGCTGCATCTGTAACTAGGTTTCCAATTTGCCTAATGATTCGGATAGTTAAAACAGCTCTATTTATATTTTTGGACACATAACAGTTTTAAAGGTTAAACTGCATGTGAATTTTGCAGTGAGTATTGAAATAACAATATCATCATAATTTCCAACGATGTATGTCTTGTTTGGGTTCTTGTAAGATGAGAGAAATGTGAATGCATTTTTAATAATTTTAATTAAATAATACTAATTTTGTGGGACTTGTATTTTACAGGGTTTCGAGCAGTCAGTTTTACATTACATACTAGGGATCTCCTGAGCACAGTATTAGATATTCTCAACTCCTGCAGTTTATCTACAGAGCATATTCAAAGTTTGAATGTGAACTCTCAGCCCCACAAGGAAGCAAAAAGCACAGTGAACAGACCTATCAAATGGGATAAGACTTATTACTCATTTACTGGATTCAAGGATCCTGAGGAGGAACTAGAACAAGCCCAGAGAGTGGAAACAACTTTAATGTATGTAAGGCTTTTATTTAACTGGTATTTTGTAACCTAAATTGGTCTTATTCTAATGCTGAGTTTTTTAAAGGCAATCAATAAACATTCTGAACAATACAAAACTTTACTGTCCAACATGTAATTCTGTCACGCTTTTTATAATTAAAGAGAGTTCAGATGAGCTCCTGGAATAACTATAGTGCCAGCTAAGCTGAGGCATTTCTGCCCAGCATTCATGTTTGGTCAATCTAGTTTTGGTTGATCTAGTTTTTCAGTTTTGTGCAATATTGGTGGTGACTTAGGAGGCAGAGGATGCACTTGCTCCATATAGCTCCTTACCTCTTACAGGACTTCTGTAACGCAAAAATATACGGCTATTAACTTTATTGTTAGTATTTCATTATCACATTCTGTTGGTAGTGGGGTGGAGATAATACATGAAAACTAAGCTTAGAATGTTTTAATTTGCCAGATATCTTAGTGGGCTTCTGATTTGTTGTTCAGCATACCAACCTTAATATTTAAATTGCGGCAATTATAAATACTGAACTTGCATTAAATACAGGGTGTTGTGTATTAGAAGTTGATTGTAAAATCTGTATGTGCTCATTTTGGGGAAGGGTTAAAAATACTGCCTTGAAAAACTTTTTGTAACAATGAGACTTAGGTGCCATTCGAAATAAATGCAGAACTGTGGTGGTAGTATCTTCAGAGCAAAGAATACCCTTCATCCTGCCTAGCACCTCGCAAATCAAACTGCTATAATATATGCTACTGTAAAACACTTAACTGAGATTTAACATACTAGAGAATATTTTTACTTATTTTTACACATTCACAAGAAAGTTACATATTAACAGTCTGGTTTTAATACCTAGCCATTTGGCGTTGGGCCTCTCTTTTTGCTTCTGAGTTTGAATTTTTTTTGCTGAGAATACAATATGGGAATGGAAGTATTTGATTGTAAAAACAAGTGTATGAAAATAAGTTTATGCTATGAACAAAAGCTAAATCTCTGAGAGTAGCTTTTTCCTGGAAATAGAATGATCTATTTATTGAAAGTTTTAGATGTACTCCATGAGTCATGTTTGCCTGGTTGTGATTATTGACGAAAGAACTGTAAAACCTTGACCTGCTTAATCTGTGTTCGTCCCAGCTCTGTAAGACTTATCTAACTTAGCCCTTTAGTACTACCTCCCTTATTTAATAGTCTACTATGATCATTTTGATTGTTTTTGATTTTTTTTTAAAAGGCAGATGTGTGGGAACTTCTTTCATTAAAGCACTAAGTTCTGAAGCTGCCCCACTAAATCACAGTAATCTGCTGCTCTACACCTTTCACACCTCTAAGTCTTAGAGTTGTAACACTGTTAGTGGCTTTTGGTTCAGTTCGATTCCCTAGTGCCCCCCAAAGACATTAAGCGCCAGGTTTTCCTTTGTAAATATCTTAAGGTGAAGCATTTAGCAATTTCAGTTTCTGTCCTCTACTTTTAAAAAATCCCTTTACCTGGTAACTTGAAATAAAACGTTAATGTTAACAGTAAGAATTCAGTTAGTTGTACTGTTTGCATGAAAGGTAACATAGCATGCTTCTACTGTTGGGTTTTTTCCCTCCTCTTCTTTCAGATCCTGGCTAGATTATAATGAAGCAAGTGCAGTAAAAAAGCTGAAAAAGAGTTTGCCACTTAGAAAAGAACTAGAACGTTTAAAATTTGAACTCTCTCATCAACTCCAGCTCTCAGATATCAGGTAATAAACTAGATCAGTAGGACTTGCTTTAAGACAGTCAAAGCAAGGAAGTGTTGTGTGATACTATGTCATGAGCTTTAAAGGCTTATTCCAGTAAAACAGCAATATTTCATGTATGTAAAAGTGTTATTGCACTGATTAATATTTTTGTAGAAGAATTCTGTTGGGACAAAAGTTTCTTGTACAATCTGCTCAAAAAGACCTAGTATTTGTAACTAATAACGTAGGCTCCAGTTGAGGCAAATGTAAGCGCTTGAAATAGATCCTGCATGTATGCATTAGTTTGGGTGTTTTGCTGGATAAAATTGCTCTTCCTGAGTTCAAGTGAATATCTACAAAGGTAACCATATTGGCAGTGAAATGCAACTTTGCACATGGTACATATTGACATCCTGTGAAGGCTTAATAAAAGTGTTGTTCTTTCTAGTGTTGTTTCCCACAGTCCAGAGGAGGATATTTGTTTGCTTGAAAGAGCTGAGTGAAGTTGGTGATCTTGATTCTTCAGAATATTTTCCAGAAAATAATTTATGATCCTTTTTAAAATTTTCTGCCTTTGAATGAGGATGTTCTGAAGTGGGATATTCAGGATGGGAAAATGGCAGTGAGGGTATTCAGCAATGGAAAAATAAACTTTGGGGGATTATTTCAAGGACTAGTCTGTTAAGTTCTTCTTTTAACCAGGAAAAAGAGAGTTGGAGCTTCTGAAATCATGCTTTTGTTCCTTTCACCGTGTAAAAGACCCTGGCTTCCATTAAGCTGAAGCCAGTTTTTTCGAACACAATTTCTAATCCTTTGCAACTGTGCTGTGGTGGGGGTTTTTAAGTTTCTGAAACAGTCTTCAGTATTAAATGCGTAGATTTGGGTTTTTTCATGGCTTGTATTTAATTTTCTTACGGTTTGTGCTTTTAAAATACACTAAAACTATTGTGTTCCATGAAGAGTTATTAACCTTCGAAGCGTTATATTGTCATAATTCAGAAAAGAATGTGAGTGTCAGAGATCTGACAAGTATCTTAATAGGAAACTACTACTTGTGATCCTGCAGCCTGATGCTAGTGTTCAGAGGTTTGAAAAAATAACGGGGTCACTGCCTTTATTCCATGTATAAGTTTACGACAACTGAAGAAAAGGTAGGATATATAAGCCACCTTTTTACGTTCCTGTCTGGTGCTACTGAAAGCAAAGTGATACTGCTAGGTAACAGTAAATAGTTATTAGAATGACTTGCATTATAATAGATTGAATTGCCTCGTGAGCGCTGTGGCACAGTGCCATTCTCTGCATCCCAAAGGGTGGGGTTTTGCCAGTTAGGTTTCCCTTAAATGAGATGATGTGGGTTGACCCCAGCCAGCAGCTAAGCACCCTCACAGCCAATTGCTCATACACCCCCAACAGGATGGGGGGAAGAGAATAGGAAGAGCAAAAGCAAGAAAACTCATGGATCAAGGTAGAAGTTTAATAGGTGAAGTGAAGCAAAGCTGTGCGTTCAAGCAAAGCAAAAGGAGGAATTAATTCGCTACTCCCCATCAGCAGGCAGGTGTTTAGCCCCTTCTGGAAAGCAGGGCCTCAGCATGTGTAATGCTTGCTTGGGAAGACAAACGCCAGAACCACGAGGGTCCTCCCTTCTCCTTTCCCTGAGCATTTATTGCTGAGAATGACACCGTATGGTCTGGAATATCCCTTTGGTCAGTTGGAGTCACCTGTCCTGGCTGTGTCCCCTTCCAGCTTCTTGCCCACCTCAGCCTACTCACTGATGAAGGGGGGCAGAGTGGGAAGAAAAAGCGGAAGCCTGGACACTCTGCTAGCACTGCACAGTAGCTAAAACAGTGGTGTTTCAGTAAAACACTGTTTCGGTAAAAAATACAAAACACAGGGGTGCTATGAAGAAAATTAACTCCATCCCAGACAGACCCAGTACAATAAGGGAATGGTAATTTCCCATTTTGAGACAGTTTTATATCAGCTAGAAGTTTGTAAAAGGATGTAATTTTTCAGTACACTGGGACAACTTCACAATTTAAATGCTTTTTGAAATTTAGTTAGGAGTTTGTCTGATCTGTCTTTGATGGAAGAGATGTCAAAACTATGTGTATTAAAGTCACCAATGTAACACGTGGCTCCTGTATGGTTTAATAAGCAAGTTACCACTGGAATCATAGTAATGTTTTGAGCTAGAAACTCAAAGGAGAAGGAAAAAAAAAAAAAACCAGAGTCAATGTCCTTACGGACAGTATTTGCTCCTCTAGACAAACATTACAGTGTACAAACAAACTGCATGCCACATGACTGAACCAAATACTGGGTTGTCTGTTGCTATTTACTTACTAACCCCATTATTGTTGGGGGAGAGATTTGCAAGTTCTGTCTATCAGGTTTTATATTTATTTTTCCTATACCTGGTTTTACTCCCTTTTTTTTTTTTTTTGCACTCGCTTTAAGAAAGACTGAAATTTTATTTAGGCTTTTTATCTGTTCAAATAGCATATGACACGAACAGCTTTTCAGTGGGCCTTTGCTTTTATTACTGTTTGGAGTGCTATTTTGAATTGTTTGTGTTATAAGGCTTTCAGCTGCATCTCAACTTCTGCGATTTCTTTTTTTTTTTTTTAAATAATGTTGAGAATGAAATGCTTTCAATTATATTTTTATTTAGGTGGCAGAGAAGCTGGGGTATTGCTCACCGCTGTAGCCAACTACACAGTCTAGGTCGCTTAGTCCAACAGAGACCTGAAGTATTAAAGAATGTTAAAGGTATTTCTGTTGCTTGTTTCATACATCCTAATATAGGATTGATTCAAAGATGAGCATGAGTCTTCTGTGACAAGGGAGCTCTAGTTCTTTTCACAAATGCTTTTGATAACTGCAAAAACAAACCTGCCAGGCTTACTGAAAAGCTGGTGAGAACTTACGTTTTAAGCTACCGGGTGTTTTTTTAAAGTGACCTTTCCTTATAGTGTATTCGCTACACTCAGCTTCTAATTTACTTCTTAATAAATGCAAACTGAGCGTGTTGAAGGCACTAGACTTAGTACTAACAATGAAAGAAAAAAATCCAGACTGAACCTCTGAAAGGGTGGAGGTAGCAATAGATTGTAACCCATGGTAGATTAAAGACAAAAATGCGAACTCCCTTCTGAAGAGTCAATATAAGGAGGCCTTACTAGAATGCCTTTAAAATTGTATTGTCTTCTCTTATCATGCATGTTCCATAGAATACCTATATTAAAGTCTGTATTTTCGCACGAAAAACTAAAATATTCTGTAAACCTGACCTACCTTTCTTCTCATACAGCTGTTTGACCTGTGGCAGTAGCTGTTGCCTTTAATTGTAACTCCACATTTTATGCCTGTCTGCAGATGCTCAGTTTTGAGTGGCTTTCCTTTGAGGGTTCACCTAATCCTTTGTCAAAAGACAGAGTGGGTAGGATAATAAGTAGTAGTTTTAAATTGTATCAAGTTTCAAATTAGTTTTTTACCTAAGCGTGCTAAAGATTTAAAGTGCTAGAGAAGTCTGTCTTGTGAACTTCTTGTAGTCTCATCATTGAAGATCTTTAATAATACACTGGACAAATACCTGTCAGTAATTATACAAGTAGAGTTGATACTGCGTTGGGGTACAAGGATCCATTAGATGTCTTAAAGTCAGTGTTGCTCTTTCTTAAGGATTTTGGAAAACTGATTTCTGAGAGCCAGAGCTTCTATTTAAGCCTTGTCTTGTAGATTAATACATCATACTGAAGACTTTTGTGGAAGCGTATTTTGATAAATAGTTGCCTGTGCTTTTACCCTAAAGAATTCTTGAGGAGCTTTGTACTTCACTTAAAAGCCATACTCAGACTCAAAACTGATTTGTCCCCCCAAAAGTAAACCTAGTTATTACACTTTTGTTGTCTGTATTCTTTCTTTAAAAAAAGAGCAAAAATTTAATGTGAAAGCGTTTCTTACAGCTTGCGTGTTGCAGAGAGTTCTGTGGAAGTAGTGTTGAATGGCTGTGCTAATAGTTCTTTGACCAACCTTTATTTATATATATTTTAAGCATATAGCATATATTTCCTTCTGTATACGTGATTTGTACAGATTCTTTGAATATGCTGTCTGCTGAGATTTTCTCTTATTTTAAAAGTAGTCTTTGTGAGAAAAACGTCCAATTAACTAAAATCTATCAAGTTTAAACAAGGAGAAGGCAAATGCTAGGTAAGGTTTGTATGAAAAAAGTTCTTGAACTGGAGTTTTCAAGAATCACTCTTTCAAATTTTGAGAATAACAAAAGCACCTACTCATGTGTGTTTGTGCTGCAGAAATGTGTTGCTTGTAACATGTTAGTAGCATAGTTAAGCCTTAAATAATTGTGGGAATAATTGCAATAACCCAAATTAGTAAAGAGCTTTGTTCAATCTTTAGGACGCACGGTGGTATTTACAGACCGTTCAGGTATGAGTGCAGCAGGCCACATAATGCTCGGGACCATGGATGTTCACCAACACTGGACCAAAGTAAGAAGCTTTTCAAGTAAATGATAATGCCTCTTGTTATGACATCCTTTTTTAAACTATAACCAAAATATTAATTGATGCAGATAACTGATGAGTAATTTCAAGCAAACACATAGCTACTATGTTTAGCGTAACTGTGTACATTGCATTCTAAATTTAATCCTGTGATACACTGTTACTAAAAACAATCTTTGTCAGATCTTTACTGCTGCTTTCACTAACAAATGAGTCCTACCCCTGATTAGATATAAAGAAGACTAATTTGTTATGCAGCGTTCCAGTCTATGCAATGAGCTCTGGCAGGATATTTCACAATCCATAAAGAACTCATTCCCATGAATAATTTAGGAATTTTATTCAGATTTTTTGTAAAAATGGGACTTAAAGGGAGTTGTGAAGTGATCATTTCAGTCAATGGCTGCTAACCAACCTTGTCACTCCACTTTGTTCTTTTAGGCAGATGATGTGGATGTTGCAGAAATTTATCTTTAGTGACTATGCGAATTCTGCTGCTGCTTGTGTAAAGTTCGGAGTTGACAAGCTTTCTAGCGTCCTAAATGATAAAGTTTTATATGCAAAGGAACACAAATAAAATATATAGAGATATCAGCATGTCACTTAAGGAAATTTTGTTGGATCTTGGTTACTGAAATATTATTGATAGTTCTATCAAAAATATTTCTTTGTAAAGGAGATAATTGGTGGAATTTCATAGTTGGGAATTTCACCCAGCTAGAATATCAGAATATTCTATTTGTGTATTCCAATCAACGAATAATACGAAAATTTAGCACTCAATCCAAAGCTTTCTCTGGTGGTAGTTTGAATTTTTGCCTGTGTATGTTTCACTGAGGGAGAAGACAAACCATGGTTTGTTAATGTGAATGATTTACAAAGAACTTAAACTGAGAAAAAGGAATTTAATGCAAAACTCTCTACTCTGAGATTTGAGAGTGTTGATAGTCATTGGAATAAAAGTGTTCTTGTGATTAATACTAAAATAAACGCTGACTTCCTTGAAAAGAGAAATGCTTTCTCTTTCTAAACTTTGCTGAGGGGTTTTCTGAACGGGTCATATATCCGCACAAAGTATTTTGCAGATGGGGCAATGTGTGTAGTTAGTTGTGGTGATGGTATTTGCTTTGGACGACAAAGGAGAGGTATGTATTTGAAGCTGAAATCAAAGGCTTTTTATTTTAAAATGCACTGAAGATCATGTTAAATGATACACAGAAAAAGTCAGTGAAAATCTTCATGAGGTTGGTTAGCTGCTTGGTTTTTAGAGTGCTGAACTTTTTTGTCCAATTCTAACCCATTTTGGAAAGCAGTCCTAAGTGCTATTACTTTTTTTTTTTGTCACTAATTGTTAGAAAAGGGAAGCAGTAGAATAGTGTCCAAGTCAATCTGTAGAATGCTTGGTCAGAGGTACAATATTTAGAGGATTTTCACAGTTTTTCTCTATAACGAATACAAATGCTCAACCAATGGATTTTATTGTGCCAAAAGCTGTTCTGATTCTACTACTCTCTGGGGTTTCTAAAGAGATTATTCTGAAATCACTTGACTTGTTCCAGCAGCTGTATTTTTTAATATGGAAAACTATGTTGTAGTAATAACTGGGTAGATGGTAAGTGGTGACTACTGCTGCAGACTTCCCCTTTTCACCTGTTGCCCTGTTCCAGCCTTCTCCCTATCACACCTTCTATGTCTCAACTCACAAGTCTGATCACTTCTTAACCTTTTCTGGTATAGGTTTTGTAGATTAGAGATATGGTACCTTCCTCCTTTCTCCTCTCCCTTCAGACTCAAGACAAGCTAGGTTATTATCCAAGCCCTTGGAAAGAACTAGTTCCAGCAACAGAGACTTCTCTTTTTTGAGAATTGCTATAAATTAGGCTGGCAAAAGCACTTTTGACTGTATGTGGAATAGTTCTACCACTATAACTGTGGTGATAGACATTTTATATAGGCCTCAGATTATAATTTTTTTTTTATCTGGGACTATTAATTTCTGTATATATAGAGAAAGAGGACATCCATCAATCTTGTTAAGGTCTTTTGGTGCCTTTATAGTGTACATACTGAAAATACTTCCGAGTTTATTCCATTATATCTTGCCCCAAAATGTATATACTTGATATTTCTGATTTTTGGTATTCTTTAATTATTTTTTTTCCCTTGGGTTCCATGTTTGCATTGTTAAGTGTCTCTTCTTTTATAGTTTCTTGTTATTTTTTTCATTTCTTAAAATTAAGTTTTATGCTTTGTAACATAGGAAATGTTTGTTTGTGTGCGCACAGATTTTTGAGAGATTGCCAAATTATTATAAACTTCAAAAAAGGCTGCTGTTCTTGGAAGATCGGATAAGCCAGCTTCTGGGAGGCATACAAGTAATATATATTGAAGAACTGCAACCCCTGTTGACTCTAGAAGAGTACTACGAGACTCTGGACTCTTTCTATAATAAATTACGTGACAGTAGACTACCTTTTCATCCTCGCAGTCTGCGAGGCTTGCAAATGATTCTGGAAAGGTAGGTATTTGCAGGAAAGGTTTCTTCCTTTTAGAGCTTTTACTCTTTTTTTTTTTTTTTTTTTTTTTTTGTTACGCTGATTATTGCTCTTACTGAGAAGAAAAGTAATATAATCTCAGATTTTCATTATGTCAAGGTCTTTTTGTTTCTAAAGGTTTTAAGTGCCTTTTTATGGGTTAAGAAGGAATCAGACTGAAGAAAATCCTGCTTAATTTCATTCGAGTGAGAGTCAAAGTTCTGTCTTTATCTTACAGTGTTGTGCTGGGTAAAATCAAAGGTTTTGTGCTGTCAGGTCAACACTCAGCTGTGTGTATGATGGTGCTGCTGTTTATGTATTTTGAGTATTGTTGACAGTTGCTTTTGAAATATAATTTTAAAAAAGCTTTATGTATGATGCTTCTGTATTCTCATGAGCCAAACTTTATTAATTTTTTACCAATTATTCTGATTGTGATTAATTGATACTCTTTTATCTTCAGAATTCATTCTGAAAGTAATTAATGTATATACTTGTGTTAAAAAAAAAAAAAAAAAAGGCCTTGTTTTTTACTTCCATCATGTTTCATTAGTGACAGATATGCACCAAGCTTACATGAATTTGGACACTTTATGATCCCAACAGTCTGTGATCCAGCAACCCTTCAATGGTTTATTTTTGCCAAAGCACAGGAAGCAAGAGAGAATCTGAAAAGAAAGGAGGAGTAAGTGTTCATGTTACTCAATATATTTAGCTCATGAAAATATTTGTGTGTCATATGTTTTATTTGGAGGAGGAGGAGAACTTTGAAAAATGTATTCATCCTCTTTTGGTGGGAAAAAACTTCTGTTCATAAAATAGAACTTTACCCATCAGCTTTACTAACTCAAAAATTTCAGTATTCAGTGAACACAAACAGTTCTTAGAAAATACTCATCCTTCACCTTGTAGAAACAGTTGTATTTTATTCAGAAATAAAAGATCTTTGCTTACAAGACAAAATTACATAGTTTCTTTACAATTACATCCCCAAAGGAGAGGTGGGTTTTTTGTAAGGAAGAGACCTTTTTATTGAATAAGAAGACAACAAACTTCTATTAATGTTATTTACATTGTGACAAGAAAGCAGTAAAATCTAAACTAAAAATAACTGAGACCGACTAGAGAATTATTCTTTCTAGTTGTTTGTCAGTTAGTTGAGGAAAAGATTAGTTAGCACCTAACAAGGGGAAGAAAAAAAATTGGAATAGAATGACGAGAGAAATACTTCCTTGGTACTCTTTCACAGATGCGAGTGAGATGAGAGAGGTGACAATAGCGAGTCATAGTACCATACTTAATATTAAGTCCATGACTTGCAATAGCCATCAGAACTGTAAATTTTGTTCTTGAATTTGTATGTTGTATGTCTTTGAGGATTAAGAGCATGAAGTAGAGATACTGGTTTTATTTTTAATGAAATACTGTGATAGGTAACTGGGTATTACTGTCCTTTTAGAGGTTGTTACTGCAAGTTTATTCTTCTGCTTTGGAAAGCTTTTAATGAATTGTTGAAATACCACACTGTCGTGAGTGTATACATGATGTATAGATCCAGATATTTTTTTGTGAAGGTTATTTTAGGCATGAGTCTTGCTGAAGGCTTTATGGTTTTAGCATTTAGTATGCATCAGGTGATTGTACCTGTCATCTGTTGGTTTTGATGACATGTAGAGTACTGGTCTTAGTTAAGAAGACAGAGTAGTTATTAACATGATTTTATTCTTAAAGCTTTTTTTATTCTTAACACTTTCAAGTTATTTAATTTCATCACTTGCATTAAAATGGAGCCTCATAGGATTTTTATTTTGGTATTTTTCCCTGTTACCTGGTGAGCAAACAAATGTCATGGTGCAGGCTTTCAAATGTGACTCTGTAGGCATGCTGTTGCCCATAGCCAGAGAAGCATGTTCAGTCTAGCCTCTGAGCTAGACGTGGGTATCAACCTGCACAAAAATCTCAGCTGTACCATAGCTGTACATGAAGTGACACCTTTGTTTACATGAATATAACCTACAAATATACTTATTTCAAGGGTTTTTTTTTAAGAGATTAAGTTCTAATTTTGTCACTGTACATTGTCTTCATTTGCTAGGATGATGATTTCAGAAAAAGAGCTAATCGATACTTCCACTGAAAAATTTTCTTTGGATCGGCTGTATAAGGAGCCCAGTGTTTCCAGTGCACAGATGATAGATTGTTGTAAGCGACTGCTAGAAGAATCGTTGCCGTACCTACAAGGCATGCATCTTTGCATTTCGCATTTCTACTCTGTGCTGCACGATGGAGACCTGTGTATACCTTGGAACTGGAAAAACTGAGGACATATCTGATAATCAGATGAATTGTTTATTTTCTGTAAGAGGCTATAAATATGAATGTTTTTAAGAGTAAATTATTTAAATCTGTATTTTGATATCAGTATTCAACCCACAGATTTTTTCTAACTGCTGCTCAGAAAGGATTGGAGTCCTAGACAATTTGCACAATGCACAGTATTGCCAGTTCTGGGAAAGACATCTGTACATTCTCCATACTACTATAGGAGTCCCAGTGTATGGTAGCAGTTGTGAAACCGCATTTTTGTAGTGTATTATGAAAATACATTAAATTGCAAGTCTGCAAAAATGTGCATGTGTGTTTTTAATACACACAAATATTGCCAGATAGATCATCATAAATAGTGTACTACTCAAACCAGAAGTTACATGCTATCTTAAGGGATTCACTGAATGCAGAAGTTGAGTACGTAAGTTATCTCGTGGCAATATTGGCATTTCATATTGCTACCTATTACTGAATAAAAAAAAAAAGACAAGGGAAAAAACATCAGAGTATTTCTGCTTTGCAGAAGAAAGCGGTACATTAACTTAGTCTCTACAGTAGAGTTTCATGTGCTGGTTCAATATTGTTGCCTTAGAATTTCAAAATATGCCAGTTGTAGTGTCTGCAGTTACTTTAAAGGAGATGGCATTCTCTGTTTTCCAGCATTTGCTCCATAAATACAGGCAATCCTCTTTACGTACGCTATAACAGATGCAAATCCCATTCACAACACTTAAAACCTGAGTAGTTTAATGTGACATCTAAGGAAAGGAAGCCTTGATTTGTGTGGGATTGTCTGCAAGAGTAAGTACTTCTCAGTGAGAGCAAGGAGTTTGCAGTAAGGCAAACACATGGATCTTTACTGGTACTTTATTCCTTAAAAAGAATGAAATAAAGTGTGAATGTATGTCAACACCTTTTCATTGTAATACATGCCAAGATGCCTTTTGTATTTGGGTTGCTACTTTGCAAAATACCTTTTGAGGAGAACCAACTGCTTAACATTTCTGGACTTGAATTCACATATAACAACTGGCAAAAAAAAGAAAAAAAAAAAGGAATTGTCAGATGCTTACTTGACTTGTATTTATATTTGTATTGAGCAGGGAAATTGTTGTGGTTCTCTGCCTTCTCCTGTTAAAAGGCTCAATGTGAAGTTGTTTATTATGTTGCCAAACTTCAAACAAAAACCCCCACTGTGATCTCAAACATGTCTGTTTAAAACATTGAGACAGCAGCTGTGACTTTCTCAGGCCTTTAATTCAGCCGAATTACTAGCAATTCCTGTATAGGTTCTGAAGATCAGTTGATAGTTTCTTCTAAGTAGTTAACTTCCATTGCACCTTACTTCTCCTCGTTCCATCTAGTGTTGATGATACTGTCCATGTCCCAGTTGTGCTAAGCAAGTGAGCCAGTCCCATCAGTTGTAGCCCGGCAATATTCCCTGTAAGCTCTTTGAAAGTAGGGTGTCTTCAGGAATAAAAGCTGAATGTAGTAATTTTTTTTTCGTGCTTGAATTGAATGACCCCTTGCAGGTCTTCAGGCAAGGAGCAGCTATCCAGTTTGACTGTAGAGGAGATAAAAAGTCTGAGGGAAGGTGAGTAGACTCGATCAAGAGCCTGATGCGATTCTGTGAGGACTGACGTTAATCTCACAGAAAGCAGTGACTAGACCTAGGGACCTTCCCTTTGCGGCATGGAGAAGACGACTAGAACTGGCTGGAGCAGGAGATGTAAGCTGTAAAGAAAGAGCCTTTATGAAATAGAGCATGGGATGTTTCTGCAAGTAAAATGGGGCAATGGAGACCGTGACCTGGAATGGGGATCGGAGTAGGCAAGGGCAGGCAAGAGGGAATGGGACTGAGCTTAAATGTGAAAGCGGTGAAAATAGTAGCTGTCAAACATTTCCAGTCTGGGATAGATAGGAAGATTCTCGCCATTCCTTCTAAGGGGAAGTAGCCAAAATCCTCTGGCAAAATGTGTCAGCCCTCAAAGGGTGGCGTGGCAGCCTGCTTTTCTGACGGTTACCTCCAGGCTGGGGTCTCAGGTCTGTGCAGTAAGCCGAAGAGTTCCAGTCCTGCTGCTATCCCACCAGAGAGGTGGTCAGTTCAGGTGCCGTGGGGGAGGTCCTTCCCTTTTCTGTTAGGTTTTAGGTTTTTCCTGAGTTCTGAAGGTGATGCATGTCACAATTTCTAAAACTGCTTACAAGTTGAGCAATATAAAAATTAAGGTTGCGTATAGATCAGTAATTCAGCATAATAAGATCCGAGTATTAGTTATTTTGTAGTGCCCTTTCTGTAAATTGGTTTTACTGCAGAATGGTCGAGTGGCCTTTACAAACATACGGGCCTCCCAAGATTTTTTAACATATTTAGAAAAGCAGTGGAAAACCCCAAAAGGATAAACTTAATGTGCATTTTGTAGGTATTTATTTTGACACGTTTGACTTACTTTGAAGACTGTGCCAAAAGTAACAGGGCATTGTCCATTTAGGTAGATGTGTATGGGTTAAATCTGTCAGAATTATATTTTGCTTTCCAGCATTTTATGGAGGGGGGGGGAAGGTTTAGAACTCTGAAAGCTTTTTGTCACAATGGCAGGGTGGAAATGGACAATGATTTGAAACTACTTCTGCGCAGAACACCTCAAATTCTGTTCAACAGACTCTGCTGTCAGCTCATTGTAGAAATAGATTTGAATGAATATTAACATCTACTGTAGTTTTATTCAGTACAGAATTCCTGCTTGCTCTGTGGCCAACAACCAAAAACATGCTTGGTATAAGTTTCAAAAGTGTTCTCTTTAAAAACAAACATTAATATTAAATTAGGTGGAGTTGATGTCTTGCTGTTTTAATCATTATTGTTCGGCTTAGGTTTGCGTTTTTCTCCTCCTGTTTAGAAATTTGCAACAAACATGTGAAAGATAAGTGAGAATCTCTACTAGTGATCAAAGACTTGAAACGTGTACTGGTCATCCGTCATGAGTCAATAAACCGTGATGCCCAGATCGTGTCATTAAGCCTCTGGGAATGGTTTAGTATTTTAGTGCAGCTGCCAGAAGGAAATTCAATGCTAGATTCAATGCTAGAATAAAAGAGATGGGGACTTAAGACAAAATTTATCACCTTAACGAGTTATTTTGATGCTGCTTAATACTGTGACCTTGAGATGCACGCATTGGCAAACAGCAATTTCCATTTTGTCAGGTGTTCGCATAATGTTTTACAGTATCAATTCTGTATGAGTACCAGTGTTACGGGCTCCTGCCTGTGTTTTAACAGCTTGGTATGTGATTTTTATTCTTAGAGCTGTATATGAAAATTGTATGAAATTGTGTGAAATAATGCCCATTTTGTCATTGTTCTTTTGGCTATTAACAGCTGTGATACAGTCTCAGGGACTAATAGGCTTGTATTCATGTTTTGTAAGACATTCGAAATGTTGATAATGAATCTTGAGAAAGACTTAAAATGGGAAAATTTAGAAGATTAGAGCTGATCTATTAATGTATATCCAAAATTCATCAGAACTTTTCATGGAGAACAGAAATCTCATCTAGTTTCTGTACATTACAGCTAAAAAAAACTTTCTGAGGAAACTCTGAAACTTTAAAGCCTATTAATTTAAAATTGCCTTTCTGAGAATATATAGTATTTGTCTGAACAGGGCTATCTCTGTGATCCGTTGGACATATCTGTGTACTCTGTGTGTGTAGTACATGTGTGTAAAGATGAGACTTTCCTAATATTTCTTTATAAGCTTAGCAGTATACAGATTTGTAACAGAGCAGGGCAGTTTAAAAAAAAAAAACACCAGCCTAGCTGAGAAAGAGAAAACAGAGCTATAAATACAGTAAAAATGTTAATTTAAAAAGTTCAGAGATGGAGATCATGCTTTTCTGTTGCATATAAATACTAGAATAATTTGACTTAAAAAGACGAGATTCAAAGCTGGGATGTCGATTCTGTGCATGGAAAAAATGCTTAGATTTCTCCCTGGAAGGCCCTGTTAGAACTGCAGTACATACTGAAGTAACAGAGAAATAATCTTGTTTTGCAGTTTGTCCTTTTCAGCTACATATTCCTTACACGATTGCTTAAATGCTGAATAATTTAGTACTTCATTTTTGCTAAATCCTCCGATGGGGCGCTGCGTGTCTAAGTAGCCAGACTGATTGATTATGATCTCAGTGATGTCTTTAAAACAAAAAAGCTTTTGAAGATATTTTATTTAGTAGGGCTGAAATTTAATATTTTCTTGCCAGCTTTTTATATTCTGAAAGTGTCTTTTCTGTGATCTTCTATTTCCATAGCTTTTGGCTATTGTGTGGCTCCATATTTTAGCAAGTTTAAGTATTTTTTAACCTTTTTGCTTTTCCTAACATGTTTACCGAAAGAACACAAGTTTAAATTGGCCCCATCTATCTGTGGACTGTGCTTAACCTCCTTATAAACTTCTCTTGGATTTTAACAGGGAATAAGGTTTCGGAAAAGTGAGAGTGGCCAAGTTGTGCCAAATGTAACGGCTGCAACGACAACATGAAATGGTGTTTAACATCGAGATTAGATAAAAAGAGCAGGGTTATAATTTTCTTCTTAATTTAGTTCCAACGTCCCTGCCTAGCTGCTCAGGAGAACAAAAGGCAATTTGATGTAGCTTAAGATACCAGTCAGCTTTAATTTCTTTTTGATTGTTTCTCTTTAATCATCTGCTTTGTCATTTGATTTTTATATGTTGCAGGGGCATAGTTGAGCAGTCAGCTAATGCCTGTGGTAGCTGTGTGCACCCTCTCTCTGTAATGGGATATTCTGGGACCATTTACTAAAAGCAGCAATCGGATGAGAACCTGATGTCCTCCCTCACGGCTGCTCTGTGATCTGGCGGCCACAGTTCAAGATCAAGGCGTTTCCTTGATAGTGCTTTGTCCAACCCACACGTTATTTTACCCATCAGTTTGTCATGCTCCTGGGAACCTCTCGTTCTGGGTGGTTTTTTTTAATGGGATGTTTCAAGTTCATCGAGTCAGTGGGTCACAGTTGTAGACTGAGGTTTTGAATCCTGCTTGTGTAACAATCCAAGGGGACGGGTAACTGCCATTTTCAGCTTGCGTTTATTTCAGACAGTCCATCGAGATAGAGCTGTAACTTCTACACAATCACACAATGCTCAAAAAAAAAATTTAAGAGTAAATGCAAATCCCTCAATTTCACACTTAATTAAAATTGCTAGAAAGTACTTAACAAGGAGCACTACATCTAACTTTAATTTGATTTGTGTCACCGATCTGTGGCCGGGGCAGCGTTGTACAGAGTCCATATGGTTTGGGGCTCACCCTGCTAGCAGGAGTCTGTGAAGGTGATGTTGGCTTGGAGAAGCAGACCTACCAAGGGTGAGTCAATGCTGTCTTCCTCAGCCCCAGGGGAGGACATCTGATCGCAGCAACCTCTCTGGTGGGGTGGCCTGAGAAGCCCTGCTCATTTTAAAAAAAGAAAAAACCCAAAACCAAACCAACCAACCAAACAGAAAAAAACCTCCACAAAAACAAAAGTGAGGAATGGCCTTTCTGAAACTGCTACCTGGTTTTGTAGCAGTGTTGAGAGAGTAACAGCTCATGGTGTTATGAGCCAATTCTCTGGTGCAGTTTTGCACATTTCGAATAAGGGAAGATTCCTGGAGGATGATGCTACTGTCTTCAAAATGCACAATCCCTGTAGCCAGGTGATATTTAAACACAGAGCGTTTGATATATTGCATGAGCAGATGCACATTCTTCTCTGTTTAATCTTTGAGATTGTGAGACCTTTCTCCAAAGGTCACAAAGCATTAATCTAAATGTGACTAACCAGTTCACGAAGGTTTTAGCAACAGGGAATCTTGTCTTGGTCAGTATTTGTCCTGGAATAGCTGGGCCTCTTGCACTCTGTATTACCACCAAAAAAGTCAAATTAATGAATCAGAATTTAAAAGCATGTATGGTTGCAAATGTTTTTTCACTGCTCAGACCTTTGCTGCCCGGTATGACAGAGTTCAGAGGGGAAAAAGAGCTGTGCTGTAAATTGGGGGATGTACATGCATTCCTGTTTTAGCCAGAAATCTGTGCTGAAGCCCAAGATCCCCTATCTTGATTTTGAGATGGTGGAAGGTGGGTGGGACAAAAGGCCCTGCAGGTCTGAACCCCTCCTGGCCAAGATCAGGACTTAAAAAAAAATTTTATA
>NW_009199964.1:954-1232 GCF_000690835.1 Fulmarus glacialis | reverse complement strand
GGGAGGGGATGGCGGCACCCCCCAGTGCTCCCCCCGGCCTCACCTTCTCCACCACCCGTGCCAGCGCCTTCAGGGCAGCGCTGCTCTGCGCGGTGAGCCTGGCCAGGCTGCTGTGGGCTTTAGCTCTGGCCTGGTTCATCTCACTCTTGAGCTCCTGGAGCTGCGCGAGGACCCTTTCCTTCTCCTCCCGCGTGCGCCGGTTCTGCTCCTCGCTTTCCCGGAGGTGAGCCACGATCCGGCCTTTGGTGGCTGTGAACGAGCCCTGGGGACAGGGGAAA
>NW_009199964.1:353-944 GCF_000690835.1 Fulmarus glacialis | reverse complement strand
GGCCTTTGGTGGCTGTGACCGAGTCCTGGGGACAGGCGAAACGTGAGCAGCGGGACGGGGGCATCTCCGCTCCCACGGCCGCCCTACGTCCTGCCGCAACCTGCAGCTTTTGCAGCTTCTTTGCCTGCATCTCTATCTCCCTGGAGCTCTTCTCGTCCTTCTGCTTCAGCACCTCAAAAGCGATCTTCTGGTGCTCGGTGGCCTCCGTGTAGCTCTGCATGGCCCGCTGGAACTGCTCCCACAGCACCTCCACCTTCCCACCCAGCTGCATGCGGCTGTACTGCTTCTCCTGCAGGCTCTGGGGACAGACATAGCTGTGGGTGACCCAGCACCTCCCAAACCTTGCCATGTGCTCTGCTCACAAGCCCTAAAGGGCTCCTCGCCGGTTCCTCCCCCTGCCTTGTTTTTGATGTCATCCCGGGCGCTCTGGAAATTCAGCGTGACCTCATGGTCATTCTTGGCGTAATTCTGCTCTGTGGCCAGCGCCACGTCCCGCAGGTAGCAGCTTTCTCGCTCGTGCAGCTCAAGGATGGTCCTCCTGGGGAAAACACGGGGGAGCTGCTGACAGCGAGAAGCCATGCGCTCCCGATC
>NW_009199964.1:0-323 GCF_000690835.1 Fulmarus glacialis | reverse complement strand
GCCACTGCTGTCCCTCTCCCCCTTCATACCTCTCAGCCTCAAACTCCGTCTTCAGGGCCTCCAGCTGGGCGTCGTACCCCTCCTCCAGGCACGTCAAGCGGCAGCGCTGGAGCTGCAGCAGGCGGTCGATGTTGTGCAGGTGGCTGCGCAGGGCCTGGGCGTGCTGCTCCTCCGCCTCCTCCAGGTCTGTGGCCAGGGACTGCAGAGGGTGGGGGGGGGTGTCACGGGTGGCCCCGGTGCCACCCCCACCCCACCAGCCCCGCGCTCGCCTCGATGACGCTGTCCTTGCAGTCCATCACCCGCGCAAAGGTCTGGCTGAGGAT
>NW_009199963.1:0-394 GCF_000690835.1 Fulmarus glacialis | reverse complement strand
CGAGGTAAGCACACAGCGGGCAGCGAGCATGCAGCGAGCATGCACCAGACATGCAGAGGCTGCAGTGACCATGCGTAGAACATGCACGTGACGTGACATGCAGCCAACACGGAGAGCATGCGTTGCCGCGTGCCCATCAGGCACGGCTGCGAGCGCTCCAGCACCCTGTGTGACGACGGGGTGAGCTCCCGGCTGGCCCTGGGTGTCCCTGCTGTGCCGGGCACCCCTGGGTGTCCCCCCCCTCGGGGCTGTGGGTGCTGGCGCTGCCGCCCTGTCATTACCAGCTCGGTGACCTACATGGTGGCGTGCGCAATTTTGGAGGCATGTGGCTCCTCCGCCGGAGCAGGAGCCGCCCGACGGGTGCCAGCGGCCAGCGCTCCCCACGGCACCGTCC
>NW_009199962.1:0-15512 GCF_000690835.1 Fulmarus glacialis | reverse complement strand
CTGGATTGAACTCCGTTCACCACAACTGTATATGTACATGTCTCTCACCCAAAAGGCAAAGTACAGCAAAAGCTGGCAAGAGACAGCCAGTGTCCACTGCTCAGTTAAAAAATAGAATTAAAAATAAATTGATAGAATTAGATACATATATTTACATCTGATTTTTACATCTGAAAGGGAAGATGCCAAGTGCAGAAACAAATCAACAAGCAGAGAGGAGAGGCTGGATTTGCTGCTGTGTCAGCTGAGCAGCCAGCACACACTGCAACATTAAACAGTCTGTCTCAATAACGTGTCCTTCTTGCTTTCCTCAGCCCAACCCCTCAAATCTCACAGTGATATCCAAAGGGAGTGGTGAATCATGTCTCATTATGCCTCTATGCATCAGCACTACGAGGACCTGTGCCACCATGATCTGGATATCATCACCTCCCTCTAGAAACCTGGTTCCAGCGGTGGCATGGCATTACCAGCACTAGCAGCAGGGCAGTCACGCATGTGGATGCAGTGACATGGCTGCAGGAGATGAAGGATTTCCCCCAGGAATCAGATAGTAGGCACAGTTGCCTTTCGCTGATTAGGCATGGTGATAGTTTCTAGACATCACCAACAACATTGTGCATAACAGAGTCTGGAGGCCACAGCCCCCACAAAAGCCCTGGCACCACATGCAGCCCTCATGGCTAGTCGTGAAATCTGTCACTTGTCCCCTGTGTCCGCTTAGCATGGCATTACACATGGCATAGTCCATGCAATGCAGGCAGAGGGAAGGTCCTCTTCTTAGAAGAGAACGGAACGGAAAAGAAAAAAGAAAAGAAAAGAAAAAAGAAAAGAAAAGAAAAGAAAAGAAAAGAAAAGAAAAGAAAAGAAAAGAAAAGAAAAGAAAAGAAAAGAAAAGAAAAGAAAAGAAAAGAAAAGAAAAGAAAAGAAAAGAAAAGAAAAGAAAAGAAAAGAAAAGAAAAGAAAAGAAAAGAAAAGAAAAGAAAAGAAAAGAAAAGAAAAGAAAAGAAAAGAAAAGAAAAGAAAAGAAAAGAAAAGAAAAGAAAAGAAAAGAAAAGAAAAGAAAAGAAAAGAAAAGAAAAGAAAAGAAAAGAAAAGAAAAGAAAAGAAAAGAAAAGAAAAGAAAAGAAAAGAAAAGAAAAGAAAAGAAAAGAAAAGAAAAGAAAAGAAAAGAAAAGAAAAGAAAAGAAAAGAAAAGAAAAGAAAAGAAAAGAAAAGAAAAGAAAAGAAAAGAAAAGAAAAGAAAAGAAAAGAAAAGAAAAGAAAAGAAAAGAAAAGAAAAGAAAAGAAAAGAAAAGAAAAGAAAAGAAGAAAGAGAAAAGAAAGGAAAAGAAAAGGAAAAGAAAAGGAAAGAAAAGGAAGGAAGGAAAGGAAAGGAAAGGGAAAAGAAAAAAAGGATAGAATAGAGTGTTTCAGTTGGAAGGGACCTACAACGATCATCTAGTCCAACCGCCGGACCACTTCAGGGATGACCAAAAGTTAAGGCATGGTATTAAGGGCATTGTCCAAATGCCTCAAACACTGACAGGCATGGGGCATTGACCACCTCTCTAGGAAGCCTGTGCCAGTGTTTGACCACCCTCCCAGTAAAGCAATGCTTCCTAATGTCCAGTCTGAACCTCCCCTGGCGCAGCTTTGAGCCAGGCATCCTGTCCCTGGATCCCAGGGAGAAGAGATCAGCACCTCCCTCTCCATGTCCGCCCCTCTGGAAGCTGCAGAGAGCAGTGAGGTGGCGAAGTTCAGTATCTTCCTTTGGAACAGATAGCAAAAAAAAAATTATAGGAAATCAAAAGGAGAATTAAATGACATAATCTAGGATTCTGTTGCAAGTGCAGCTTACAGTCTTGAGGCCTGGCATAAGTGAAATCATGTTTTTAACCAGGTATCATGGATGTTTTATGCATTTTCTCTGAAGCAAGGTGGGACAAACCAACACACTCAGACACCTGTTATATGACAGGAGGAGTAGAAAATGGTTGCTGTCTGTTCTCCCGCAGGAGTCAAACATTTTGTGTCTTTCTACTTTCAGTGCCAATGCTTGCTTCCCTCTAAGCCTTGTGCTGTGATAAGACAAAACTAGACTTTTGACCAAGTCCAGAATAATGCTCTAAAAATAACAGTTGTCCATTCAAATGTAAACGTTAGAGCATTCGTAACCCATGTACAGGCCTGAATGTTATACCCATAGTAAGTGAACATAACTATTACAAGGAGGCATCTCCTGCTTCTGACAGTCCAGTCACGTCTTAGTGTCTGAACTGGCATTTGAAGAATTCAAGGGGTTTTCTTCCTTCTGTGGCTACGTCTTGCTCACAAGGTCTCTTCTAAAGGTATTGGCAAGAATAATTTGTTGCTGTTATCAAAGGATGGACATGACCAAAGATTTCTCTACCAACATATTTTTAACAGTTGGTATCAGAATTTAAAGAACTGTAACCAAGACCAGAATCTGGGTGAAGCACATGAACTTGGATAAATTCATGCAGCAGTCCTGTGTGTATAGAGTACTCAGTAAATACACAGGATTCTGTTTTATGCAGCTGCAGACAGTAAAGTGTAGATAGCAGCCCAGCAAATAGATTTTGCAGCTTGTCTTTTCCATGACACTTTGTTAAATACATTATTGCTTCATCATCGCTTGTGGTTTATTTTGGCAAGCCCACAACATCACATTTCTCAAAGTCTTCTGTACCTTAATAAATCCAAGCACATTTGGAACAGAGAAGGGAAGAAACTAGATGCATTGTGCACAACTGGTAACAGTTTCCTGCCACGCCTGATTAACAGAGTAAAAACAAAACTCAGCTTCTGTTGGAAGAGGTCCCATCCAAGGTATAGGTTGTGTAAATTGCCCTTAAGGAAAAGAGGAAAAAGGACGCTTGCTTTGGGGAATTGTTGTGGGTTTTTTTATAAGGTTTGGGGTTTTTTTATTTTCAACAAACAGTTTGATTTTACTATGAGGGAGGAGAGGAGGGATTCCTGCCAAGCAGGACTGGGACACTGGTTCTGCTACTACATTTCCTGCCAGCACAACTCTTCTAGTGTATACGTCTTGTACATCCTTCTGTGCAGAGTCCATGGACTGCACAGGGTCCACACTGATGTGGTGCAGTGGTACAAAGGATGGGTGGTAAGACGTGGTATTTAGAGATGGGGGAACTACCTCTTCACCAGTCTAAACATGACTCCAGACAGGGAAATTCCCACCTCCTACCCCCTTTCGTTTCATCATGCTTGGTTAAATGATGTCATGAAACCCAGTCACAGAATTGTGCCCATTTATATGCTCTACACATGTATTTCAAAGAAAAAATATTTGAATTAAAGTGCCAATTCTCTGTTCACTTTTTTTTTAGAACAAAGGAAAAAAACATTTTTATTCATGCAGCAGGTTACTTTCCATTCATTCTTACTACAATGCTCTTAAAATAGTACACTGGAAAACACCTTTTAAGTCTTGCAGTGTATAGCTAGTGTTAATGATAGCAATTGTGTCATTTTGTACAAGGTTGTCATCCTGTCTCATTGGTATCTGTAAATATTTCCTTGCCTACCAACGCAGCTTCAATTTGCCACCACTATCAGAGCCAAATACAGCCAGAGGAATTGGTACCTTCATGTACATTTGTGACTGTTCTTTTGAACCCAGTTATAAGATGCACTTGAAAATCCAAGAAATTAAATGACTTCCTATAGATTTCCTTTGGTATAGTCCGTCTTCTGTTCCTGTAGCTCTTCATTCTTCGTTGCTGAACTGTTTTAAGATGCTCGCGGAAATTGCTGCTGTGCTTATGGATGTGTAAGGTTTCTTCCTCCAGGTGTCATTCAGCAAGCAAACACTATGCCTATGAGATGTTCACCAGCACAGTTACCCCATTCCAAGTACCGCTGTCGACTGCAGCTAAACCTTGAGAAACTTGTGAAGTTGAATAGTTAGTGATGCATACAAGTGCTCTACCAGGTCTTTGTTTGATTATCTCTATAGGAAATGTATAGGAATCTGGAGTTTCCTAAAACTAGGTGCTAGACGCTTCCTGGACACTCCTAGAAGACACGCTCAGCTCACTGGTAAAGGAACCTGTCTTGGTGTTGTAGGTGGGAAGGAATTGCAAACTGTATTCCGGAGGGAGAGATGCAGAATGTGTAACATTAATATACAAATAATGAAATAAAAGAAGGAAAGAAGAACCCTATTTTGTTTCTAGCCATGATGAACATAAAATAACCTTATGCTATTTCCATAGCACTCCGACAGATTTCATTACTGCCCTTCTCATGGCACATTTCAGAATATAGCTGGAATCTGCAGGCCAGAGAGATATGAAGCAGGACAATAAGAGACATTCCCACAGATTGTTTCAGCTTGGGAAGATACTGCTTTGTGATCACAGCAGCTGGAAGTTTCAGGAGCTGAACTGTGGCAGGGAGAAGAACAGCATTGTAGTTACATGCATAAAGTATAAAGTTTTATAAAGTCTTCAATGTATGTGCCTTGTCAAAATTTACAATAATTTAAGGTGCTTATTATTCCTCCAGGCATGGAACTCATAAATATTACTCAGTGCTATTTGTCATTGGCTTCTCTGTCATGCATAAAGTAAAATTAAATACTTATCTCTATATCGTTAGCGTATTAAACATTAGGATTTATGGGGTTTGAGATCTTACTTGCTCTGAGAACATTAACTTCCTGATGAAAGATCTAAATGCAAATAGAAGGAATGCCAAAATACCCTGGAACACAATTAAGGATACTGAGGTGCGAAGAAGCCCCAGGCATAGGAATGTGCAGTTTTCTTATTTCCACTTTCACGGTGGGCTAGTTTTCTTTGTTCCACATTTCTATCCACTGTTCCAATGTGCCACCTTGTTTCTTTGTAACTAGTCATCAGGTGAAGAAAATGTAAGTGCATTCTTATATGGATTATCAGAGAAAAAGTGTTCCTGGTGTAAAACTAATCCTTGTTATCTGTACTGGGAAACAGCAATTCAGCGGTGTCTAGAAGATTAAAAAAAATCCTGGATGACTCTCTCCATATGAAGAAAAATTCCTTTAGTAGCTTTACTTGATTTGTTGCTGTTGTTGCTACTCAAGGGTTCCTGCAAGTGTGCATTGAATAGAAACAATTTTTAAACAAATCTGTATTTCTGCAGAATGATAGAAATGCTTTCTGTGCTGTTGTATAACTCTAACTAAATCTACATGCTATTTTGTCCATCCAGTGCAGAATAATCACCAGGTACTCACCCTATTCCCATCTCAGCAAACACAGATATATAATGTAAAAATTCGAGCCACAGCTGATCAAAAAGTTAAACAAAATTAAAGAAGTACCTTCCAATGAGTAACTCTCTGTCAAAAAGCCACAGAGAGGGTGTCTCTGACAAGATAGAAGGACATCGAAGTTCCCAAGATTTTGGAAGACTAGGAGCAACTAAACATCTTTCAGAAGTTGGGTGAAAAAATTCTAAGTGTTTCTACAAATGGTGCTCCAGTTTGCACCAGTTCTCCCCTTAAGAATAACATTTTCCTGGTTTGAGTGATCATTCTGCTAAGAATGATGAAGGACATAGATTTCCAGTTTGTTTCTTACCATGTCTGCATCTTTTCTGAAGAAATCTGAATGCAATGAGCCATTAAGAAATGTTTACAGCTCCCACTGTATATTTCCATTCTGTCACAACAAAATGTTCTCGGTGGAGTGTTTGATAAAAATTTTGTTTTCAGCAACATCTATTATTGTTATTAGAACAAGAAATGCTTCCACTCCTGGTGCCACGATGTTATAATATGGGATATGTTCCTGCATATCTAAATTTTTAAAAAATAATCAGGACATTTTTAATTTTTAAAACGTAATCTTTAAAAATTGCCATTGTTATTGTGGTTTCAGTGTTTTTCAGTGTTTCTTTTTTTTTTTCTCAGTAGTGACGTATGCAAGTGATAAAAAAGACACTGTTTTTCCTTTCGATGAACCATGCTAGAAGGCATCGTAAGGACTCTGCAGTTTTCATTTGCTCTCCCAATCCTTTTTCTGTGAATAAAGCCACCTAGCCAACAACCCTTTTAAAAATCCGCTTTTGTTAAAGATTTTTCACAGCAAACTTGGTTTCAGTATCAAAGGCTCCCCACCTAAACACAGTTCTGTTACTTTTTTCGCTGTATCTGCTAGCATTTTCTATAATGCACATATACATACAGGCAAAAAAACACATCTGAATTTTGCAAGCATAGCATTAAATGTTGCTGCAAGTCCTGCTATCTAAAACCCATAAGGAGTTACTGAAAGTAATTTTTAACTTTTTCCATTTCTCTACTTTCATTAATTTGATTAAGTTAATGGATTTATATAAGCATTGATTTTGATCCTATTGTTTTAAACAAGGGTGGGAGGGGGTCAGACAGTATTGTGCACATATATGATTTTATTCAGTGAATTAATCCTCTTGTGAGAACAAGATCCTTAAAATACGTCTTGGTTTCCCATAGTGTCTGTCACTTTTCTCACAGAAGCCACAGGGTGAATTTAAGTCTACGCTATTGATGCTCACTAAAGCTGTCCCTGTATAGCAGTACAGTCATCTGCCAGAGGTTTTTACGGACTGGGACTAAGAGACTGGCCTCAGAAGGAGGCTGGGCACATAATGGTGACAGAAAATGGCATTTAGCACAATGAAAGTGCCCATGTCCATCTTGAATAGCATGAGTACAACATAATGTAGGTGTGACTAATTCTTGACTAGAGATTCACAGATGGATGGTCCCAGGCTAGCTTTAGCCATCAGAAAAGACATGTTTCTTGGATAAAGCTGAGGGTAGAGAACAGATCTGGCACTGCTCACATGTTCTTACAGGTAAACATTGCAGAAAACTAAAATGAGCTATGACACCCACAGGCGTGAGACCTGAGGATGCTAGCCTTCAGGGCACCACGGGCAGATCTAGCTGGTACCACTCCTAAGCCTCCACTCAAGTCATGTACTTTCTTCCGTAACTTTCCCCCTGAAAGCCCTACTTACACAGCCAAAAAGTCTTTATACCCTGGTGATGTCTCTCTACACACATAAATTTGCTGCTTCACGACAGGAGACTCTCACAGTCTCATAGGAGGTTTCAGGAGCCGGCTTTGTCATACCTTGCCTGCATATGTCTGACAGCCCTGAAGCCACTCTTTTTGTCCTCTTTATAGCTAAGGCCAAGCTATGTCCCAGCAGCAAAGTTGGTGGCCTATTCTAAAACACAGATTGAACTTATTGGCACTGTAACATCTTGTATCTCATCCCAAAGATAGGTATTTTTTTCAGAAGACATTTTCTATTCTACCTTGTTCTAGTTGATTTAAATGTCCTTAGTGATGTACTCCACCCTCTGCTTATGAGACTTTCTCAAAGCCCATCAGAGTTCACTGCCAGCCCGAAGTTTGTCATTTTTTTTCTTTTACGATCCTAAGTAATTCCTCTCCCACTTATGTGTAGGCTGTAACGTCTCATCTCTGAGGCCAACTAACTTCTGCCACTTTTCTCATCTCCCTCTTGGCCCGTTTTCATTACATTTTGATTCTTGCTAATATTTGTAACTCTTTCCATTTAAGTACAATTAAATAATTGTATTAATCACTCTATGAAAAAAATCAAGTTAATGAGTTCAAACTTCACACCAATTATTGAAAAACCCGAGCTGATCCTCCCCACTGCTAATGAGAAGCAGAGAACAGTGGTGAAGGTACCACTGCCACTGTTCACCTACTGTACTGCTTTTTCTCATGCCATAAGACTGTTTCCACTTCTGTGGATCTGCATTTTCTTGTCAATATTGCATTCAGTCAGCACTAGGTCTCTTTAACTAAAACATGCCAGGTGCTGGAGTCGCATCATGCCATTTGAACGTCAGCTTCCTCCATGGCCCAGATACACCACTCAGGAAAAGCGGGCAGACGCTGTCACTTGCTTTCTCTCAAGGCAGTTAGGAGGGAGGACTTGCATCATTTCATGGTAAATAAATACCAAAATTATTGGTAGATCTAGTGCAAAGGACTAGCAAAACTTTGTGCTGTCCTCCATGAGTGAGCCGCAACCAGCTATCACCCAGCATAAACCACTCGACAGATGGATACACTTCTCTCTGTCTTGACAAAAGTACCTTTCACAGGGGTTACTACGTGGTGTTAGGAACAGGTTTATCAGACTGTCAGAGGGGCTCGAAAACTTCTCCCATGTATGGATTTAAAGTATGCTAGCTCTGACTTCAAAATAGTGATTTTTCCCACATAGCTCACCTCTCTCAAATTCTCCAGATTACATTACCACTGTGTTTGGGATAATCTCTTTAATCAACCCAGTCTCTGCACTGAGCTAACTCTGGAGAGCACCGTACACGCAGGACCACCAAACCATACTGTGCTGCTACTCCGAGTCCGACCTGTGCCAGGAGTTTCCCAAGGCTGTATTGACCTCCTTGTAAAGGAAAAAAAAACTCACTCTAATCTCTGGAGTTTATGCAGATCAATTTATTGACAAGTCAAATAGTCCTCCCATTCCCGGCTTTTGTTGTAGGTGCATGTGATGAGGACTGATTTTTTGAGGAAAACAGGACATAGCTGGCAGCTGACTTCAGCTCTGGCTGGTCTCTGTCTTATTTTCTAGGTTTAGGGAAAACAGCCGTCTTTTCTCTGGTGACTTGTACTGTGCACAGATTAAGGATTTTTGTTATATATTAATAACTAAAAGAACTGTGGCATATTCAGATGACCAGAGTCACAGATTTTTTTGAAAACTAAAGAATCTTGAAAAATTAAAGAACCTGCTATTTGTTTGGAGATTACTTTATAAAATCCAAAATGAATACTAAAATGCCAGCAACATGATTTTCAGTATACCAGTCTTCTCTTTTAAGGAGGTCTTTTCTCATTCCGTGCATTACGGATGTTTAATTGAAAGGTTACACACAGGGTCATCAACAAGGCTCACAATGCCTCTAGCCTTACAATACACTTCACTTCAAAGGGATTGGCTGCATTCCTGAGCCTTGTACCAATAAGCACTAATAACACTGAAAAATGAAAACTGAAACAGATGTCTCCAATAGCATTGATTCTTATTAGCTGTTCACAGCTATTCTTACACCTCTAGGCATAACGAAGCAAAGCCTGCGTGCTGGGTGTGCGGCTGCAGAGGGCCTTGGTAATGCCGTTGGAATGCTCCCCTTCGCTGCTGCTCGCTGCATTCTTGACAGACTGTCTCCATTATAATCTTAAGAAAACTTCTTTAAAATGTCATTTAAAAATGCATCAAATATGTAAACTCTTGCTTAATAAGGACAGGATTTGACAGTAACATGTATTTCTTAAAATTAACTGTGAAAAAAAGTGATCGAATATATGTTAGAAAGATTGAACTGAACTGCACATTTATCTGTGCCTTGCTGCAGATCCTAGATCTGTTATGACCACCCAGAAAGAGCTTAGGGCAGCTCTGTGGCAAGATAATGGAAGAACAGCAATCAATAGGTAAAAAAAAGTGTGGTGCATACTACTATGCTATAAATACCCCAAGTAATAGACATCAATTATTTATGCAATCTATTCAGTGAACAAACATGAAACTGATTTGGCATAACCCACAAATGCTATGAGTATCTGTACACAAATGCTAAGAGTATCAACAAAAAGCCTAAAATACATACTTATTTGGGTTTGCAGAGTTTTGTTGTCTGCCTGGTTTTCTAACACATTTTTACTCTTGGACATCACCTTTCTACTTAGAAAGAAGCACAGCCGTGACACACGTAACAATTTAGAGGGAACAGCTCTTAACCTCATTTAACACATGGACAATGGCAGCCGCTCCTGCTGAAGAAGGAGATAATATTTTTATTCTGAATGTTGGTAGTGCAAGAACAACTTTCAAAGTGGACCAGCAATCTGTGTGACAACAGGAAAGGGAGAGCTAATGCAGAGATGCTGAGAGAGGGATGATATGAGCAAAGCAGTGGGGAGTGCCGAGGTTCACAGTCCAGCTTGTGCACTCACACAGGAGCCAGGAATTTACACCTTTCTGTTGTTGGCAGAGTTCTGCATATTCACTACTGGGTTTAAGTTTGAAAAGTAGTATATTGCATATTCAGGCCCAAGTGTCCACTTTCCGTGCAGAAGAGCCAATACAAGGGAAGACTGTATTTTGCTGTGGATCTCTTAGGAACTAGTTCCACTGTCAAAGTGATCAGTGAAAAGATATTGCTTAATACTATATGAAGCATCCTCCCTTTCCTGCATCTGTCTTCCCTGTGACCTCCACGTATCTTTGGAGAGCGTTTTATACCTTTGAAATATTAAGTCTGACTTAATCCTGCATCTGAAGGTAATCCTGAAAATCACCCTCAGCCCTCAAAGTATTAGAGCAAAAGTGGGAAAGTAAGGAAGTGATGTCTGTCCTATGCAACTGAGAATGAAAATGCAGTGCTGTGCTACAGGAATCATCCATGTAATGTTCTAGATTCTGTAAAAATTGTATGCACTAGTCACACTGCGGAAGAAAAGCAGAAATCTGGTGTGATATGCCTGTGGAAACTTTATCCATGTTGAGAAGGTTTCCAGACAAGGTGGAGCTCCTGATTGTCCCTCTCAGCCAACAACTGTCCAACTCGACCATTGCATCATCTTTAAGGTACGTCTCTGCTCACTGTCCAGTTCAGCACGTTAATTTAGGGCACTGAACAAACCCAGCAGCTCTTCTCCATGCATATTCTGACATTAGGACTTTCAGTGCAATCAGATCAAGATGCTGTGCTCTGCCAGTGATGGTGGCTTTTTCTATACCTGCGCTGTCTGACCACTCAGCAGTGCATTCTTCCCTCAGATGAAGAATGCTACCACACAACATACCATGTAACCAGACCAATTGTAAAAGTCACTTCTGGAATATTAAGAATGGGTCTGTGATGCCTGCACAGGTCTGCAGGGATTGTTCAGCTTGCTCAAGGGGAGGAGCTCATGGCATTTATTGTACGCTGCACCACACAGAACACATAATTTGACTCTTCAGAGAATACCCCTGAAGGGAAACATCATTCAAATGGCAGAAAAGGGAGGGGACCTTTTCCATGGAGGTTGTGCATCAATGACAGCCTCAGATACATCAAAATGATCAAAAACACCGCTGCAAGAGTTTTCCTACTGCTCGATACTCACTGTTATGAGGATAAAGGAAAAGGACGTCCATCTGCAGCTACAAATACGGGTTTTGTTTTAGTAGGTGTCCATAGAAATGGACATAGAGCTTATTGTTCTTGCAGGTTTTACCAGTGGCTTCTAGTTCCATACACGGAAACCTTTCTGCCTCCTGAGTGAGTCCAAGTGAGAATTCACTGCTCGGAGATGTAGAAAAACAGCGTTCTGCCTGAGCTGGGGTCAGAAAGGAACTCCAGTATCTTGCATGGCTACCAGCTCCCCTCTGCTTCGGATCAGCTTAGTGCAGTTGTTAAGGACAATCCAACAGGCTCTGGAGCACGCTGAACACTACCAGCTGATTCTGTTTCCTTTTAGCTGCCAGTCCAAAATATTTTCTGTCAGTAAAGACTACACAATGAGGTCGATCCAGATGCTTCATCCAGATGATGCATAAAATTCAGGAAATTCAAATACACATCTGGTTACTAAAAAAGCAGTAATAAAAGCAGAATTTCTTATTAATAAATAAATAATCATTTTTCCTTGGTTAATATAAAGGTTACTGGTGCAGGTAGCATCAAGATCCTTGATATTAGAGTGACCCACTCCCCACAGTACAGATTGAAATCCATGAGCCCTGGTCCTGTTATTGCTACTTCCAAAGCAATGCTGTGATAAAACTTAAATTAGCAGAGGAGAGAGCCATGTCAGCTGAACTGACCAGGACTTTAGAGCTCTTGGCTGATTATCAAGAATGCCAATAGAAACATTATCTTACATTTTGATAAAATCAGTCCAGGGGAAAATGGCTGCAGCCTGTACCCACTAGTTAGTGAGACGAGAACCGTGCCCAGTTATCCTGCTGTTAGCCCTGTCCCCCACTGCTGCAGCAGTATCAGAAAGTCACGCTGTGGTCCTGTGCTTCCTGAGTGCATCCCTCCATGACATTTAACTGGGCAGCATAAAGTTGTGCTTGTGATCTGTGGAAACAGCAAAAGGTCATAGCATTTGGGGCAGGCTGGTACACCCATACCCTGGACACTTCTGATGTGGAGGGCAAAGTGTAAGAGTTTGCCAGTGCATTAAAAACAAGTTAGAAAGAGCCAGGCAGAAATAGCATTGCAGTAGAGAATGGACCTTTCCCTTTGGGGTGGAGGGAGGGGAGAGGCTGTCCCAGATGTGAGTCCCAGGTGGAGGGCAACGTGCCCACCACCCTGTCACTCCTCCCTGCGGAAAGCCCAGCTAGCCCCGCCGGGGGAATTGCTGCGCTCGGAGCTCTCTGAAATCAGCCAGCCTTGGACCTCACTCAGCAGACAGCTACACCAGCAACCACCCACCCACGTGCAGCTTGCCTGCTGTTCAGAAATGTGGTGTAATACATGTAAAATACTGTGAACATCATGGTAAATCCTGGGTTATATCAACAAGCAGGAAAAGGCAGTGAATGCATTTTGACTACATATTGAATCAGCAGTATAGATGGTTTTGATCAGACTGCTAAAATAATTAGTACCGGAAATGTATCCAAGTGCTTCATGGCTATCTAGACATTCGAAGTACTGATAATTGAATGCCCTTCTGTTCATGGCAAGGAAAACGTATGTAATGGCTGCACCTCTCCAAGTTGTCATGCTGCTGCTTCTTACCTGCACAATGCAGCTCACAGTAAAATTACCACAGGAAGGAAAAGACCATCAATCTCAGAAATAGCTAACATGGAAAAATAATGGATGCAAATTATGCTGGAAGCAGAAAGCCTGTCAACAAACTTTCAGAGCGCCTGCTGGAGCTGATAGAGTACATTAGTACTCAGGTAAAATAAAGAAGGATTTTAATGTTCTGTGTTAAGTGATTATTATTGCAATAGAAACAAGTGCTACAGGCTGATGAATGTAAACAGACAGCCCAGAGAAGGATCTGTTTGCAATCACACCTCCATAGAGAAATACACCCAGGAAGCAGCACAATCAGGGAACATTTGTACAGGGATTTGCAAAAACCCCAGAAAACAGGTGGGAGAGAAGGCTTGAATGAGTGAGGAAATTGACCCTCTGCGATTCTACTGTCCTTAGAAAAAAAAGAACTGTGCACTAATTCTTAAATAAGAAGATTGATTTTTTTAAAATATTTTCATTGACTCTGAATGTTCCCTTTTACTAGATGTGACCTGCAAATTCCCAAAGAGTGGCTCAGTGGGTCGCAGTATGCTGAAGTTGCTTTCCACATGCTCTCAAAGGTGGTCTGAACCAGGTCTTTAATCTTTCAAGACTCAAACTTTTCTTCTTTCTAGCTATATTAGCAGCTACGACTAAAATGTACATCTAAATGTAACTCAGGAGGAGAGGTTCACAATTACACTATGACATTTGCAGTGGTTCTGCCACCTGTGTGTCTGGCCCTTTCCCCCTCACCCTAAGGGACGTGACAATTTCCCTCTACTTAGCATTGGTGAGACCACGTCTGGAGTGCTGTGCCCAGTTTTGGGTTCCGCAGTACAAGAAACATAAATGTACTGAAGCAAGTCCAGCAAAGGGCCGTGAAGATAATTAAGGGACTGGAGCATCCATATGAGGAGAGGCTGAGAGAGCTGGGACTGTTTAGCCTGAAAAGAGAAGTCTCGGCTGGATTTTATACATGTTTGTACAAACACCTGAGAAGGTGCAATGAAAATGGAGCCAGATTCTTCTCAGTGGCATCCAGTGAAAGGACAAGAGACCATGGGCTCAAATTGAAATACAGGAAATTCCATTTAAAGTAAGAAAAAACTTTTTTATGGTGAGGCTGGCTGAGCACTTGAGTGGGCTGCCCAGAGACGTTGCAGTCTCCATCCTTGGAGATAATCAAAACCCAGTTAGACACGGTCCTGGACAACCTGCTGTAGCTGGTCTTGCTTGAGCAGAGGGGTTGGACTAGATGATTTCCAGAGGTGCCTTCTAACCTCAGTGTTGTGTGATTCTGTGATCTCTGCTATTAATTTCTGTATTTAGACAGTAAACCCTTTGGAGACAGAGCCAAAGAAGTACCATGCAGGCTCTTTAGCAATTGACCATTAAGTACGCTCAGAATAAGTCTAAACCAAAAAAGGAAAACAGGCAATGCAATAAATACCAAAAGTAAGACCAGAGAAGCAAAGCAAAAAAGGTAAAAACTCTTTCATAGGGCAGTCATCCATGTGAACAGCATGGGCAAAAGTGTGAGTTCTTCTGCTTCAAGGGAAATTCATACACTACTCTGCTTTTCCCTTTTCCTCTGTCAGCTAATGCCAGAGTTATTCTAAAGGCTCTGTGGTAACGAAAAGCACAGTAAAGGAGGAAACAAAGATGATTGCATCAACCAAGGGAAGTTTCAGAGAACAGGTATTTATTGGGTCCAATTGGATCCATTTGTAAGTAAGAAGTGGAGTATCACTCAACTAATTGGATGGAGCTCAAGGTAGACAGACAGATTTAGGACTTAACTAGAAGTAAGAAAATTTGCAATGACTTGTAAAACATGTCTGTTGGTTCTTGGCTTCAGCCATCCCCACTTCTGTCTGTAAAATCCATTCCACAAGCTCTGTATTGGGTTATATCCCAAATGAGATTATTTTACACACAACTATATTTAATTTGCAGTGAGGGGAACACCTTGGTTTGTTTTATGTCCACATGCCTGTTTAATTGGGCTTCTTATTATTTAATGTCACTGCTGCAGAGGTAGCTTTTATGAGGCACAAAAGAAAATTTAATGAAAATTATTCACAAGCCCAACTTCTGACTAGTAAAACCAAGAGTTTAATGTAAGAGGCGAAGTCCCCATCTGGTACTTCTCTTTGAAAAGAACAGCCCACATGAAGGATTTATTGTGACATTACAATGCTTGATGTCAAATAATCTAGCCAGAGGAACAATATTGCCCTAAAGAGAGCCATCAGACCCTGTGTGACATGGGTATTTGAAAGGATTAACTACACTTAAATCAATATGGGCAATGAAAACAGAAATAACCAATCTCTTAGCCGCTCAATTATTTAAGAGTGTCTTTAGTCCCCACAGAATGGGATTAAACGCTTGTTTAAGAGGACTGACAATTAAATCTATTTCTTTAATGTCAAGATAAGGACATGGGATCCTTGACTGCGGTATGGCGTGAAGGAGTTACACTTCACAGAGAGGAACACACGGCAGGAGCCGTTAGGGTCCCTGCCTGGCAAAGGGCTTTTCCGTGGGGGGACCTGGCCGCTCCCCGGCAGGCGCGGCTTCGTACACTGCGCCCAGACCCTCTGTGCCAGACAACCCCACATCTGCTTCCCCAGGCGTGCCGGTGCTCTGCGTCTGCCGGCGCGCCGGCTGTGGCTGCCAGCCCGTG
>NW_009199961.1:4224-4428 GCF_000690835.1 Fulmarus glacialis | reverse complement strand
GTCCCCCCTGCTGCCACCGGCCCCATGGGTGCTCCCACACCAGGGTGGACGGGTGCCGGGTGCACGTGTGGAGCTGTAAATCTGCTGTGAGCACAGTGGCAGTAGGTGTATTTATTTTAGCAGCCTTATTTTAGACAAAAAGCTGCTGCAGGGTGAGCTGGGGTCTGACTGGCTCCGCTGCCTGCAAGGGTCTCCTCCGCTGCT